>NC_081451.1:15857658-15888357 GCF_007210705.1 Tigriopus californicus
AAGAGAGGCCCGTAGAGGGGCTATATTGGAACGTGCATTGTCTGATTTCTAAAAAAAGACAGCAAAAAGGTTAAGATTTTAGAGGAACTAGCCATTGACAGAGAGAGATTTCATTCTTCTCTATAACAGAAACCTAGCTTCGATCAGGGGTCTTAGATGAAAAACTAATCATAGTTGGTTTCAACTTAGTTCGTTGTGATGGGTCCTGATTTTGACAAATCTTCGATAATTATTTCAGATTGGCGCTACATTTACAGACTAGGTCGGCCTGCCAACTCAAATTTGTTAGCCGGCCAAATATTGAATAAAGTTTTAGTGCCAGAAATTTTAACCGAATTTATTTTCGTTTCGTCAGTAGCGGCAGTTACATTCCTTGAAACGGTTAATAGAGCCTGGGAAAATTTGTCAGAATTGATGATTTTTTTCCGGCATGAGGGGAAACATCAAAAAATTCTTCTATAACTTTTGACCAGCAAATGTGAATAGCCTAAGCAATCCTATCCAATGAAAGAGTGAACTAATTAGGTGTGTTGCTTCCATTATATATTTTCTGCCGATCTGAGTGAATGATTTCTGGAATATGTTCCAAAATGAAAATGCAACATACTTTTACTATTGGATGCAAAAGTCACTTGCATTGTCATATGTGTTTGAGCTGGAATTGCCTGGTAAACGTGGGGATCACATTCCTAAAATTCTCGAAAGACGGTTGCTTCTTTCCATCAGAACCTGTTGATCCCGTCTTAGAATACTGTAGATTTCTTATAGCACATTCAAATACTCTTTCAAGCATTTACATGGTGTAAAACGGTCTTGGCAGCGTTTCATGACTACCTATTTCGAAATCCCGGGAGCGAGTGCAAACATGAAATGGCACGCTGATTAATTAGTTATGTCGTTACAACCAAATATGAACGATATGGTGTGTATTGTAAATCTTTTTTTTTATGTTCTTTAGATTTCACTCTCCTGATGTGCATTGCCTTCATCATTCTTGTTAAGGTACTTATCACGAGAGGCTTCCATTTTCAACTGACCATGTTGGGTTTTCCCAAGTAATAAATCTTTCAGTTTCGAATTACATGATGCGAAGTTTCGACCAGGTCTTGACGCTTTTTGATTCATGCCCATCTTATCCATTCAGAGTTTGTAAAAGGGTCCATAAACCCATGAATCAAGAGTTGGCATGGTACGTTTAGATCTTGACAGATAATACGCCTAAGGTGCTCAAAGCGCTCAAGGCGCTGAAGGCACAGATCTGCAGGATGGACTCAAAGCTATCATTACTAATTCACCAGGTGAATTACAGGAAATTCTTAGAAAAATGCCTGAAAGTAGGGTGTCCATTAAATCGATCAATCATGACCATAAAATTTGATACAGATATCTCCAATATATCTTCCTTCTCCGTTGGATACTTTGCAATTTCTTGTTGAAGGGGCTCAGAAGGTTTGGATGTGCGACATGGCTGAGCAGTGGCATATGACTAGCTCTTTTTTTAATGGAGATACTTTTTGTACAATTAGTAGACCTCGGAGAAAAAAGGTAGGAAAATCAATCATAAAAGGGTCAGAAATAGTAAGATTTGACGAAAAGGGTAAAGAAATTAACCACGTGCTCAAGACAAGTCAAAGTATGTAATAAAGCAAATGCATGTTTTTGTAAAGTAAACCAGAATTTAGGTGTCGTGAGATGTTTATCAATTAAGTCAGTTTTGGGTTTGGTGTGAAGTGACCGTTTTTTAATTTCATCAAAGGGTTGCTCATATTAATTACCATATTTTTAAGCATTTTTTCCTTGTTTTCTTCAAGGTTTTTTTGAACAAGTGAGCATGAAAAATGCCAAAAGGTAAAATAAGGGATTTTTCCCCCCCGATAGAAATAATTAGATAATTTGTCCAAAATTTGACCGAAAAAGGCAAAAACCAATGTTTTAGGTTTTTAACTTCTATTCCTTGGTCAGTCTATGCCCGGTGGTGCATGCTGGCTGGGATGTGTGCCTAAATCATGCCTCCACAATATGCCACACCACATTTTTCCTCTACTTCACATTGTTAATAGGCTTTTTATGGGCCGCATTAGCAAGTCATGGATTGAAGATCTAGCCTCTGTTGTGCTTCTCACTTAAAAAAAAAAGATGAAAGAGCTAAGCTGGCACTAGTTTCACAATGCTTCTGACACGTCCAAGCTTTTTTGCCGCTTGCGATAAACATCTGCCCACATGAAGATTTAGTCATTGGAAGCAATCAAACGAGGATGAACATAGTTCATTGACCAAGGCAAAACAAACACTGAAGTAAAGATTTAACGTGTTTCCAGTTCCTCAATATTCTGTTTGGAAAAAGTACCACCAACCGTTAATGCCTGGAAAGACGAAGGAGGACGACCCCAAGAATGCAATAAACCTGTTTGAATTCATTTCCTTGGTAATCATCCATTGTACTGTTAAGGTTAAGTAATGCCAATCCTTGTTCAAAATGATTCTTGGGTTCATTTTTTGGGTCCATGGACCTCAGTTTGAGATTCCTTGTTTCAACGTTACTTTTTCTGAAACCAATTCAAATACCCTTTTTTTCATTTCGTGGAGTTCACCACATTTGTTGCCGTCAGTGTACTGTCTCCAAGTATAGAAACAGAGTCGCCAAAAATGATCTTTTGAGTATAATGTTGTACTTGGTATAATAGACAACAATTAGCAACTATATAGTAATTTAGCTAAGATGATCTTGAGCGTGGGATGGGTTTTCTTACAAGATTCTTTTCTAAAGCGAGACCAATTTCGTAATTATTGGGTGCAGTTTTTTGACGAACGACTTATTTTGACGGTACAAATGCTCTATGCCGCAAATTAATGTAGGGCTGGCCAAAATTGGAATATCCAAAACTTTGAAATTTCGTCAACAAAATTTGATATCTTGCAGCATTTAAGAAGGCAATTTTAGCCATATGGGGAAGAAAAATTTAAATTTTCTGCAACTTTTTATAATCTTGTTTAAATAAAAAAAAACATAGAACCGCCACAGAGAATGTCGCAAGTTTTTTCAACAGATATGCTTTGTTGTAAAAGCCCTTTATACTTTTTTTTCAAACAATTGATTTTCAATGTGGCTCAAGAGGCTTAATGTAACTTTTTTGCTAATATAGCATCACACAAGGCAACAAAAAAATTACAAAAGGGAATGATATCAAAGTACATTAAATATAAACATGGATGTATCATCAGTAGAAAAGATTCCGAAAAACTCAACTTTTAGAGGCGGAACATTCAAATGATATTGAATCAACAAAGGGCAAAATTGTAGTATTTGAAAGCAGCCAGAATGTTCATGAAAAATTCAAAATATTCAATCACGTGCCAAGAATTTTTTTATTTTTGAAGCGCTTTCCAATGAAACTTTCGAAATTGCAGGCAAAAAGAGGGCAAAAACAATTGACATTAAATATTCGACAATGAAATATTCGACATTAAAATCTTGCACAAAGTATTATTTATTCACCAAGTTACTATTACACCAGAATATAGTAGGCAATAACTTTTTACGCCTTTTAATCTTTGTCAGTATAATTCAAAAATTGAAGAGCAATGTTTTAAGCACATCCACGTCAGAAATCAATTAGAGGACCCCCTGTTGTCTCAAATCTATGCACCAAATCCTGCAGTCTATGAGAGGTAATCTGGTATTTTTGCTTCTCTGGCGCTGCTTCTCCCCTGTTGTAATTTTCTCAATCACAATACTGTTCAACATTCCTACACTCATGAGAGCCCGTATCAGCTTGTAGGGTTTAGGGTGACACATGCAAACTGTGCTTTCGAGGCCGCGGTGCTACCCCTCCAGCCGATTGGTGGTCTTGTCCATTTGTTCCTTGACTAGATCTGTAGATGTCCGTAGTTGATCACCGTTTGACCTTGGCCTCATCATCATCTTCTAACGAGTCATAGAACTCTTCCAATGCCTCAAAAGCTGCCTCCACTTGGTCCAGGGGCACAAAAGCCAGACAAGCCATCATACGCATGTGCAGGGCAAACTGTGCATCTTGCTCATCATGATCACCTCAGGGGACATGTTTGGGCACAGTTCCTTGCTTTCAAAGTTCCAAAGATTTTTTTTGTTCTTTGGTTTGATTTTTAACGGGCTATTCTAATCGCTACAGGGAATTTAATCCCCAGTAATATTAAAATGAAAGATTATAATTCGTCTAATTATTATCTTTTAAAACATTTGGTCTACCAACGAGTTCCAGTTGGCAGACCGAGCTAATTCGTGAATGTAGGGTTGATCTGGAATGCTATCTAAAAATTTGTCCAAGTCTGACTTGAAAGATGCAACCGGATCAACAAGGCCTACGTATTCCTTACGGATATTAGAGGGAAGCAAATTAAACAATGAAGGAGCCCGAGAAAGAAGAGATTTTGACTTCATTGTTTTAACTAGCCTGGATTCTCGAGGGCTTGAAGGTGCTCTCAAAACGCACATTAAGCCTCTACGGTCACTAGAATTGACCCTAAATCCTGTGTTGGGACATTGCTCATGGATGCTTTTGAAGACGTACAGTATCAGATACCTTTCGTACCTTCTCTGAACACTGTACAGTCCCAACTTTTTTAGCCTCTCCCAATGCGAGAGCTCTCTCATTCCTGTGATGTTCCTAGTGAAACATCTTTGGGATTGTTCGACCTTTTGCAAACCTGCTGAACACTTTGGAGCCCAAATGGGTGAAGCATATTCAAGATGTGGCAAGACAATAGACTTGTACAGACTTAACATCGTGATGCCATCTCTGGACTTAAACGTACGATATATCCAACCACACATTTGCAAAGCTTTACCCACCTTCAACTGGATATGCTCATCGAACTTTCCATTATTTTGGAGGACTACTTCTAAATCTTTCATAGATGAGACCTGCTCAATATCTTTACCTCCATTATCTACGAGTGGAGTATTCAAAGGAGTTGACCCGAAGGTCATTGAGCGGAATTTCATCCCGTTCAGGGCCATATTTCTTTCCATTACTCAAGAATAGATTATTTCTAGGTCCTTTGCAAGGCTAGTGGAATCTTGGCCATTCCTACCAGAAACTAACTTTGTATAGTCAGCATAAGAAGAGAGACTGGCAGTAATACTAAGCTTTTGAAGCGGGGCAACAAAAATTATAAAAGAGAGGGGCCCTAAGATGGAGCCCTGGGGAACACCTGACTTGACATGTATGTAACTAAGAGATCCCTCGACCTTAACAATTTGCTTCCTATCATGAATGAAGTTTCTTATCCAATTGAGAACCTTGCCTTGGATCCCAATGTCACGAAGTCTATTCAACAATAGGCCATCATCTACTTTATCACAGGCCTTGGCAAAATCAAGATAAACTACATCAACTGATTCATGCCTTTCCAGTCCCGCAATGACCTCCTCTAAATGCTCAATCAGTTGGGTAACCGTGCTAAAATGTGCTCGGAACCCGTGCTGGCAAATATTTGATGGGTAAACATAAAACAGCTCAATAGGGTGGATGGAGCCTGAATTTGTCCCACCGCCAGCCTACCAAAGTGTTCAGAAATATGTTTACCTCATGTTGCCTTTTGTGTCTCCTGTATAGAAATGTTCTTTCACCTCAACCAAATGAAGAATTGTATGTAGACCATCAATCATTTCTTATCTAATCTCATAAGCTTAATGAAAAATGAGTGTTGTCCAAAATGAGTTAATGGAGGTAACGTTGATTTAATATTTATCCTACATTGCTAGGTATTTTCGCAATCATCCTGACACAAACCGTCACAACAAAATCACAAGAACATACTTTTTAACCAATAACAGGTGATGGAATTGTCATTTAGATATGTTTCTGCCCTAGACAAGCTACTAAACAGCGTGGTTATTTCGTCGGAATCTTCTAAGAATTTTCTTCATCTCCATTTGCTTTGAGCGCTTCTGCTCCAGATGCTTCCGAAATCGAGCTTGCTTTTGATCCTGGCTCAAAACGGCTGACTTTTTCATCCCCTTTTCTTGACATTTTTCGAACCGGCACAACTTACACTTGCTCCTGTTGAACTCTGTTATCACGCATTTCCGGTTGGTAGAGCAGGTAAAATTGGGGTAGATTTCGATTTGAACGGATCGCCGAAAAAAGGCTCGGCAACTCAAACAGGAACGGGCTCCATAATGATTGTGCAAGCTTTCGGCTGGTCCTTGGCATATGGAACATATGGGGGAATCAATGGGGATTGATAGTGTACCCGACTGCTTGTTGGCTGGACACTTTTTGCCGATGGATAATTTCTCGAGTTTTGGAGATGGATTGTGATTGGTTCCATATTGTCGGGGACAACTGTACTCTCTTGCATAGGAGAGATTGGAGGTACTAGTGTATGAGGTAGCAAATTGCTTGATGGTATTGGAAGCTTCTTGTAAAGAGGCGTCATCACAAGGAACGTTCAGTTCGATCCACGTGTTTTCCGAGACCTTTTGGACAACTTTGCAAGTCAGAGGGGACGAATGATAGTTTTGACAATGAGACAGTGCTGGATCGTCCCTGCAAGCCAATAAGACGTGCCTTGCTTTTGAGGTATTCAATTGATTAGGTCCGTCATCAGTCTGTAATTCTCTTTGAGCTAGTTTTGTAGGGATTGTTGATGGGGATGAGAGGTTAGCTAGAAGCCTCCGTTTTCGACTGGGATACTCGGTGTTGATCTTGGAGTAAGTGGTCATTTTGAAACATATCTAGGAAATAAGAGGTCATTTGAGAGAAATCTTGGACACATCTAAGAGCTTCTTCTGGAATGTGTGTTCTCTGTCCAATGGAAGGATCAGGAAGAAACAAGCCAGACGGGATGATTCAGTCAAAGCTGGAAACAATGCCTCTAACCACCAAATGGGGCAATCTGATTGAACCATGAATTGAGATGTCAGATCAAAGATCAGATTAGAAATGTGCCCATTGAGAGGTGTTCATTCTTTTCTTACCACCCTTCAATCTGACAATGATGCTTGGTAATGGATTCGACGACATTTGATTCATAATCAATGAGAAGCCAAGACAAATATTTATTTGATAAGTTCAACTGAGATCCACTGCATGAGACGCGTTCAAAATAAGTATTTTCATTTTGTTACGTCCCAAAACAGGTACCAATGCCACAAGTGCGAAGGCAGATTCCCCCAAAACCGATTTGATTAATTAACAGTTTGTCTGGAAAGCCCAAAATAACAAGAATTACTCCCTAAAGTCTCATAAATTCACGAATGTCTTCGTTTGCTCTTTTCCTTCTTTTACGCTAAAAAATGGGTAGAGGAATAGAAAATGAATATGGACACGTTCCTTATTTTAATTCTTTCATGTCTGAATCGGTTGCAAAAGGGCCCAAATACTTCACTCGATTGGAAATGCGAGGATATGTTATCGTCTACCTTTTATTGAATCTATGCGAATAACTGGATGGACTCACCCAAAATATTTGCAAAAGGTTTAAACCCTTGTCACGAACTGCACTTCCACTCCAGGTAAACAAACGGGCTTAATAAGCTATGTAGCAGACCTACAACTTGCGAAGCATCCAGGTGATTCTGATTTCAATCCACCCGATACCTTGCTTTGAGGAGAGCTCACATGCAATTGCGCTCTCCGTGCAATCCTCAGTGAAATCTGAAATCCAACCCAATCGACGCCGAGTGAGCAGGAAGGTACTCAAGGATTTGCTTCAGTTCTTGAAGCAGCTTGGTACGATATTTGTTGGGTTTGTCCAACCTGAAGAAACTGTGGACTTCTTTAAACATTATACAGAATGTAGTGAGACTGTAGTTTAAGCTATTAGAAGTAGTCGTTATACAATTCTTTACCGTTGATGCTCTGTATCAAATCGGATTTGGAGGGTTCTTTCATGGATCGGGTAAAATCTATTTTTTTGTATCGTTCGCACGTTTTTGCCGAAGGATTTATGTAGCAGAATGTTTGAGGAACCCCACATAACATTTAAGCTTTTGCACATAACAAAAAGTTATAAAATGTTAAGAAGTCCTCGAATATGCCCCAACGCACTTGTGATACCGGTGGATTTTTTCGTTACCAACATCATTCCTTTGGAGATAGTGTTGTCAGAAACTTGCTCATTCAGTTTGGCGAATTGTGCATGCTCTTTGATTGAACCAAAAAAAACAAGTCTTTTTGATTTGACAAAAGTGTGAATTTCGAGCCTATACACAATAGCGTATTGTACAGTACGTATTGTACAGAGAAGGCAAATGAAAGCTGTTCATGTGGATCAGTTTTCTTGTTTTATTATGAAGACTCATCAAGCATCAAAATGATGATATACAAGTTCTAGTGTAGATTTTTAAGGGAGGAATAGGGAAGTCAATAACTCAAAAAGAATATAAAAATCAAGGTTTGTTAAACACATCCGAAAAAAGATAATTAGAATGCGTCCAAATATTCTATCACTTTTTGACGTCTGGGCTTTTCGAACCAGTAGTGGTAATCAGTTCCAATGTCGAAATTTTACCGATCCCACTCTTTCCGATTTAATTATCCCTGTAATTGGACGCATGAATACTCTTTTCGGGAAAAGTAGGGCAAGGCCACCGCAGGACGTTTCGAATGAAAAATACCCGAACCGATATTAAAGGTGCAGATCAAATCAAGTTACAGACGATGAGTCTCTAAGTTTGAGAGGTAGAGCAATTTTAGACGAGTCTGGTAAGAAGTACCACCCAGTTGTCTGCTATCAATAAGGACCGGAAAATTAGGTAATATTTTTTGTCGAAATAGTTTGACTCTAGCTTGTGATTTTCCACCACAGTAGTTGAGTAATCGTGCACCTTAGTTAAAAGCGGACAAAAAACTTTTATTTTGTCCAGAAAATTGAAATACTCATAAAATGACAATACCCATCAATTTTCCCCAAAACTTCTCGGCCTTAGGTTGTTAGCCTAAAATCGGGCTACATAGGTTAATGCTTAATTCAATTTAGATAAGCTTTCCTTCTGACACAAAATTATCAACAACTCAGACATTGAAAGATCAAGGCTAAAATCAAGGGTGCATGCATGCAATCAACCCTGGAATTGCTCTAATTTGAAATAGGAATGGCTTTTATCTGAGCATTAAAACACTAGTTGGTACGAACAAATAGACAGTTCCTTCCTTTTACAGCATTCAACAAGTCTTCATACATTTGCCAATAAGGGCCCTTATTTGCAACGTCAGCCAGCCCAAACAAAACAGGAAGACGCGTGGTAATTTGCTAAATAAACAACTGGTGACGTGCCTTGAAAGCGATTTCTTTTCCGGACGTTATGTGACCCAGGTAACTAATTATACATAAGATTCTGAAAGAGTTTACCCAAAACAACACAATCGCATCACAATTCAATAAAGAGGAATCGGCCAATTCGGCCCTTTATTTGGGACAGTCTGACTCACAAAGCACCCTCTGAAGTGCAGAACGTAAACCATTTTTCGTAATGGGGCTATGAAAAATATACCAAATACTTGATACTTTGTAACAAGCTTAGTAGATGAAGGAAAAATCTTGCGCAGGAAAGCACTTGGTATATTGTATAAAAAAAACTTTTGCTTATATCAGATTTTTAGATTTTTATTTCAATCTATTGTGGAGGAGATGCGGCGATTTCTTTCTAGAGAGAGGTCCTTGGTTCGATTATTCTCTCTGAACTTTCCCAAGGAATTATTTAGGTGCTAACTGCACTTGTACATACAGACGATGCAATGGCTAGTTTTGCTGGCCGGGCAAGGTTCAACCCTAGTAACACCCAAATAAAAAAGGTGGTCGCAGAAAACCTGCATTCCACGAGGAGAGGAGAGTCGGGTGAAGGCAAATGATTCATTCAAACAAGAGCCCAATTCTTGCATTGGTACCTAAAAAGTATAAACTGCACGAAAAAAGACAAAATAATTTTGTTTCAATGAACATTGGATCTACGTGGATTGTTGAAATCTACATGCAATCATGACAGTAAACCAGGTTTTAATGATTGAAGTAAAAAAAAATATTTTCACCGACAACTTGGGGTTATTCCCATCTTGATTGTGTTGCATGATGTCGAAGTCAGTGGTACTTGCTCCTACAAAAAGTAATATTTGCAACTTTACACTCCGGGCTGGACTAATGATGGTTCTAATGCATCAATCTTACGTCGGAAGCAAGCTTAGCTTCAGCCATGAACCATTGCAAAATGGCTGGGAATGCTAGAATGGGACTGAAATCTGACCGAAGACACCTTTTTAATTCAAATTTAAGCTCAATTACTGACTGAGTAAAAACTCTTACCCTAAAATTCCATGAGTTCGTACTAATTTCGATCCTAAGGATCGCTTTTTCGTTTGAATGATTGGGCTGTGCAATCTCATCTGCAGGGAAGGAAAACCCGATTATCATTATGTTTGTTTGGTTTTTCACGGGCTCATTGGCTTCTAAACGACTATTTTTTTTACCCTAGCCTAGATTTCCCGCCATTTTTCAATGGTTCATGCTTGAATTCAAGATCTCGATGACTTTGAGAAGAAGATTTTGTGGACGGCTGAAAATACTAATACAATGGAAACGCCAAATAATGTTTGGTTGGTGACAAGCAGTAATGGTGTCTTGACAGGCTGAATCTTACAACTAGTAATTGGTCCTTTTTTTACATCGAAGTATATAAGGCTAAACTTTAGCATTTATACGATTGCACCGAAAGTATCGTTTCCATGTTTCTATACAACTTTGACCATTTAAATCTGCCGCCACTTTGAAGCTTCGTAACTCAAAAATTGTAATCTTAGAGAAATATGCTATACTCCTTGTGAGTTGACATATCAAAAATGGCGGCTCCAGCTCAATTTTCCTTCACAAAATTTTGGAAAAATCATCAGGTCTTAATTTGAAGCCACACTGAAAACGAAGTTTGTGTCCCTCCGAACTGATCACAATGGATGAAGATCATATGTAAGATAATAACAATACAAGCTAACCCAAGTGCCATACTTTCCTCATGCATTTGAAACCCAACTTTGGCTTTGAAGTCTGATTCTCATGGGTTTGGTCTTCCCTTTGATGATCGATGTTTGGTCACTCAGCCCTCCAAGCATTTTTAGTTTTGACTCCGAAGAGTCCATCGAACTTTTAGCAAGCACTGGCCACTCCCATCTCCGTGAGAGAGGTGGTAATGTGAACTCCTCACGAAATGCTGAGCAATTCCCAACAGGTCTCTAATTGTCCCTGGGTGTTTGTTAATCAGCTAAGATTCGGACATTTGGGCAAGCATTGGCACCACCAAACAAACTTGCCTGCCAATGCCAGTGATGCAAAATTGGCGTTTCCAAGTGGTTTTATCGAAGGCGACCTTTATGAATGAAGGGTTAGCTTCTCAAAAACGTGTTTGAAGCTCCGAACCTGCATCACTGACAATGGTACCAGTAAAAAAACGAACCTGCCAGAACTTGTCTAAACGTCCCCATAGAGGGATCTAACAAAGGAGCAAGCGCAGAATCGAAAACTCAGAGAGAGACAAGTGACGTATTGATTCTCCAGGAAAATGAGCCTCTTTGGATGCTTCTCGAGCTCAATTCAACCGACGACATAAAGAAAAACAAGATTGGCGAGTTGTAAAACCTGTTATACCTTTTGAAGTGTCATCTTAAATGTTTCCTTGTGCGTCTGGTTAGCGAAACACAAATGCCATTGACATTAAAAAAACGAGAGGTCATATGCCAAGACTGTTTAAGTAGCTTGTCAAAATATCCTTGTCATTTGTGGAAATTATCCAGATATGCAAAGTTATTCGGTGAGTAAGTTGGCTAGGAATATCAAGAGATGACGTCATTATTAGTTTTCCATTGTTGAACAACAAAGCGAAAAAGGTTAGATTTGTCCGTGTCTTTTGCTTTCATATTCCGAAAAGCCTTCACTTTTCGTTGGCGGCTTAAGTAGCTCTGAAATTGATTCAATTATACTTAGTGGATAAAGATTTAAGAACGTGAAGAGGCATTCTTCTTTCTCTGAAAACGATGATTGTTTGAGGGAGGTGTCTCAATTTCATATTTCAAAACGACTCGAAATGAATAATGGAACAGGAAAAAATATCTTTCATATGACGTCCTTTACTAAATAGAAAGATGACCGATGCTCGAGAGCCTAGTAATCGTCGAAGAAATGGCCAAAAAAGTCCAATATTCAATAAGGGTCTCCAGAGTGACCAAGCGGCCAGTGGCCAAATATCTACTCAATCACAACGGAGAATGATTATAGTCGCATCCAAAATTTCAAACTTCAGGGACATACTTATTAAACAACTGTCTTTGAATTTTAATTTGATGGTCAGAGCATTCATAGATGTGCCAACAAATGTCTCGGCCTTACCTTAGCTGAAATCTCAAGACAGAGTTTCAAAAACGCATTCTTGACTCAGGTACCGTGATTAATTGTCCCACTCAGAGTGGTTTTGGAGGTGCGCTGGCACTTCACCATTTATTAACGCACTTAAGTACGAAGGTTCTTTCCTTCAGGGGCGATGTGAAGCTCCATTTTTGCTCTGAAATTAATTAATGGCATTAGGACCCGGAATAAAATGTTATTAAGCATGGCAAAATGTTTAACATTGATTTGTGAAGCCATTGAGAATGAATTCAGTATGATTTTCAAGTTGTTGTCATCGATTCCCGTGGCCATCGTCATCTACCGTTCAAAGGGTCGGTTTCTTGAGAAGTGGCTCGTTTAAAATCACAAAGTTTGGCAGCATTTCAAACGAATTTGGCATTTAATTCCATCCAGTTCACTTGTTTCAGCATTGGACCTTTGCCATTGATGCATTTAACAAATTAATGGACTTTTCTTGCATGGTTCTTAACTGTAAACATTGTTATTGTCTGATCTAGTACTAAATAATCAGGCAAACTCGAGAGATTGCCATTTGAAGATCTCATTTCTTCTTTACCTTTCATCGTGAACCAAAAATGTTAGCAAAATCCCAGAAAAAATAAGTTTTTTAAAACAAAAAGGCCTGGTGTTTTCAAAAAAAAAAATCAAGCACAAGTATAACACCCTTCTCCAAAATAGTCTCATCATTTCAAAACCATAAACTATACTGCAGATAGATACTAATGTTCTCATTCATTCAAGCACATTTATTTCTGGGCCCTGTTGATGAACGTTGCGTTTTCTCTCTTGCCTATGAGGCAGGTCAAAGTCGAACCATCCGATTAGGCTCGTCGTCTCCCCAAAGAATATCCATCCTCCAACCTCGTCAGCCACAAATGAGGGGAGGGAGAGCCCCTCATGATTGAAAAGACTCATTTACTATGGATGCAATGATAGGCCACCTTGGGTGATTTTTTTTGATGAGTTTTCCCTTTGAACCGAAACAAAACTTTTTGGGAAATTGCCAATACCATACCCTTAATGGCATTCTTGGAAACTTGGCGTAAACTGTAAGCACAGCTCAGATAAGAATAAGCAGTTTGAAACTGGCAAATTAACGCCACTCATTTTTTAACCTTGAAGTATAAGCGGAGGAAAAAGAGTTAAAATTATAAAATTAATAACCAAACAAGCATCTTGGCGCAGAAGATGAGCTTTTAGCAATGGCATACGTCGAGATCACGTTTTAATGTTTAACACCAGGGTGAGTTAGAGAGAAGATGCCCCAACAAAGCGCAAAGCTTCATGGCGAAGAACCTTAGGTACGGGTGGAACAAAACACCTTGCACAGAAACCTAGCCATGTCTATCTCTACTTTTCTCATGTTTTAAAGCCTGCTCTCCAAGACCACTTGAACCTGATATTGGTGGAAAGCTTCTCATGAGCATTAGTAACTTGAAGCAATTTCTTCAGGTTGGCCAGATGTGGGGAAGACTCTTATATTTGGGAACTTGCAGGAACCCACTTTCCAGATTAGCTACGTTTTTGCGTGCGCTGTAGCCTGTTTAAAGTCCAGATTTTTCAAATTGACAGTCAATCTTCTTGTAGCTCAAACTAAAAGATTTGTCCGATGGCTATATTCCCATTTCGAAATCGACATCTCAGTCGTTTGAAAAGGACCTGGTTTCAATTCTAAGTTTGCAATCTAATTTAGCAATCTCAGACAAAAATTCCAAAATGTAGGAAGACTTTGTTCAAAAAGAGTTGTAAACTGGCAAACAGGCTGAAGTGCACTTCGAATCCAGTCTTTGTGGGTAGTCTCCAAAAAATTGGACATAGTACAGGGTAAGATTAAGGCCTCCATCGAATATGACCACTTACAAAGTGAGAGTAAGGTGGTTCAGGAGGTCAGGTCGAATCCGATGGCTTTTTTCTCTTGTGCAAACTCTAGGAGAAAAATGAAACACTCCGTTGGGCCTATTCAGGTTGATGGGGAAGCCGTTCGCATTGTAGAGACTATGGCTAACATGCTTGGAGATCCAGTGTGTTTTCAACCCCACTGAGTTCAGAAGCAACACCTCATTACTCTGAAGATGCGTCTTTTGAGATTGACAAGGTTAGTCAAGTTGAGCAATTTGATGATCTTGTAGTCACTGATCAAGATGCTTTAGGGGCCATCAGGGACTTTAGGCTTTCAAGCTCTCCTGGTCCTGATGGTGTGACATCTCAGTTTCTGATGAGATGCTCACTGGTTCTGGCTCCTGTTTTTCTCGTACTTGATGCGTTGTATCTTGGATCAGGGCATGTTTCCATCGTCACTAAAATTCGCTCACGTTGTTCCAATTTTCAACGGGGGAGATAAGTCGCTCCCCAGTAACTACAGGCCGATTTCTCTCACTTCGAATATTGCGAAGGTGTTTGAGAAGTTCATGAAGTTCAAACTTGTTGAATTTCTGATATCCATGAAGTCCTTCCTCCTAGCCAGCAATGGGTTCAGCACATTTCAGCACGGTTACCCAACTGATTGAACATATAAAGCAGGTTATTGAGGGACTGGAGAGCCATGAATCAGTTGATGTAGTTTATCTCGACATTGCCAAGGCCTTTGACAAGGTAGATCATGGCCTTTTAGTTAACAGGCTCCATGAGATTGGGATCCAAGGCATGGTTCTCAATTGGCTAAGAAGTTTCATATGTGGTAGGAAACAATTAGTTAAGGTCCAGGGATCCCTTAGTGACGTACATGATGTCAAATCAGGTGTCCCTCAGGGCTCCATTTTGGGCCCTCTCCTTTTCGTCTTCTTTATTGCTTCACAGGAATGAGAGAGCTCTCGTATTGGGAGAGGCTAAAAAAGTTGGGACTGTACAGTGTTCAGAGAAGGTACGAAAGGTATCTGATACCGTACGTCTTCAAAAGCATCCATGAGCTCTGTCCCGACCCAGGATTTAGGGTCAATTCTAGTGACCGTCGAGGCTTAATGTGCGTATTGAGAGCACCTTCAAGTCCTCGAGAATCCAGGCTAGTTCGAACAATGAAGTCCACATCTCTTCTTTCTCGGGCTCCCTCATTGTTTAATTTGCTTCCCTCTAATATCTGTAAGGAATACGTAGGCCTTGTTGATCCGGTTGCATCTTTCAAGTCAGATTTGGACAAATTATTAGATAGCATTCCTGATCAAAAATATATTCAAGGACTAGCTCGGTCTGCCAACTCAAATTTGTTGGTAGACCAAATATCATATAAAGATTGAAAAGTAATAAATAGACGAATGATAACTTTCCATTTTAATGGTACTGGGGATTACATTCCCTGTAGCGGTTAGAATAGTCCGTTAAAAACCAAACCAAACCAAAAAGGAAAAAACAATACCCGAGTCTTGGGTTTTCGCGAGCTGATCATTGAGCCATCCTGGGTTTCTAGGTACTTCTTCCCCCCCTTGTGACCTCTAACTGCCAAATAATCCCTGGCTTGTGCAATTGTTCTCGAAATCTTCTAAACACTTTGAGGGCTTCAACTTTGCGTGCTAGTCAGACATTTTTCACGTGTGACAAACAAATCTGTTTGAAAACAAAATCTAAAAGAGAAACTGAATTTCAACAACTGTCTCAACCTTATTCTCAAAAATATGATCTATTTTGCTTGCGACATGATAAGATAACACTTACTCCATAAAGGGCAGTGATAGATCTTGCGTTTTGTCTTATGCCATGCTCTACCATCCATCTCATTCTCTCCTCTCTATTTTCTCATGACCTCTTCAAAACTCAATATTTTACTCGAACCATACAACTCATCACTTAATATCATAATAAGCTAGTTATTTCTAATATCATTCGGTTATTTTTAAGAATTTGATTAACAATTATATTTCTAATTGAACTTTTTAGAAATTTGAAAATGTTACGGATGATGTTCAGAAGTGGTAACTTTAGTTTTTGTAGATGCGTTCAGTCAAAATTACAAACAGGCAAGAAACCCCGAAAAGCACTAAAGAAACTTAAAAGGTAAAAAATTCGAGTGTATTACCTTGTGATTTCCATACGTACTGCAGCATGTCTGGCAAAGGAATTGGGTATGTTTTGCCAAAATATGTACTGTATGTCAATAAGTAAAATGCGACCCACCCAGCTAATATTTACGAAAAGAAACAAAAGCACCCCCCAAAAAGGGTAGTATGCAACTTAAACACAAAGCCAACGAATTAGAAGTCCAGTTTCTGGTGATAGCAAGTTTGGGCATCCAAAACCAGAGGAATATATAATGAAGAAAACTCTATCATGAGGGATTAGAAATTTTACTAATAGTTTTACTATCCCTGGGACTTCTAGAGATATGGACTGCCAATGGAAGCAAAAATATCCTATCTCCTAAATCGCTCATCTTATTCCAAATAAGCACTTCATACGACCACAATATCTTGTTGAATAGATGAACTTAGCCAAGTTTGAACCCAAACCTATGGTTAGGGAACTCAGGAGACATCTTCAAAGTTATGTTGTAAACACTACATAAAAGTTGAATTTTCGGCCTGCTCTTGGTCAGCTACATAAGCTTTTGACAACGTAACTTTGAAACGCTCAACTTTGCATGTAAATGATATAAAATTGACCTACCGTTAATTGCAGAGATCTACGTTTCTTATCTTATTACTTTATTTCGAAAAGTGGCTCAGAGTGGCTATGACCAAGAGCAGGCCGATTTGCCGGGAAGCTCGTTCTCAGTCCATATTTCTAGAAGTCCGTGACTATCGCTACTGCGGCCCTTGGCCATGCCATGGCGTTAAAATGTATAAAAGATGGTGTATAGACATTGCACAAACATTGTTAACTGTATAAATGTCAAAATGATGAAAACATTAAAATAGTTAATTAGAAAGTAGTGTTATTGTTCATTGATAGGACACTCAAGGGCAGGTCTATAATTTTGCGGCGACTTGTGGTTGTCTTGTGTTTTGATTAAGGGGATAAAATAATCATTGTCTTGGATCTCCATGCATCTCTTTGCATTTATTTGCATTAATCTACGGGTGATTTGTCATGATGAAATAGTATTGGTGCGATATTGCCAAATTTGAATCTCCCGCCAATTGAGTTTTCCCGCCATGTTTTCCCGCCGAAAAAGAGACGCCAACTTATTCCGAACAAGAACTTTGAACCGTGACATGTCCTCACCTTGCCACGTGCTCTCTGTATTTGCTAAAACTATTGCCCTGATTATTACTGTGTGTTTTTTGAATAATAATCCCTCGAAGCTTTAGTTTTTGGTATCTACAAATAGTTTGTGTTACCGCCCCATGAACTAGCACCGATAGAGTTCAATCATATATTCAAAAACAAGGCTTTATCAGGTAGTTCGGCAAATTTGGGTTTA
Organism: Tigriopus californicus; assembly: GCF_007210705.1. Classification (NCBI taxonomy): domain Eukaryota; kingdom Metazoa; phylum Arthropoda; class Copepoda; order Harpacticoida; family Harpacticidae; genus Tigriopus; species Tigriopus californicus. Next base: position 15,875,384 of record NC_081451.1, read on the forward strand.
ACAGAAATGTATTTAGAGTGGGGCGTTGATGGCTTAATTCTCAAAATGGCGGAGTGACTCTCCAGCGAAACTCGTTTTGGTTATCAATCCACTCTCGCAACCTCGAAAAGACGCGCCGGATTTAAAACAGGACATCAGGCATCCATAGTTTGTAATCATCAGGGCTCGGAAAAACAAATCTTTGTGAGGGCCAAATAATCACCAAAAGATTTGAAGTCCGAAATATTTTTTTTACATCAAAAGAATCACTGATGTAAAGGCTTGAGATTGTTTAAATGCAAAACGACGCAAAAAGACATGAAATCAATTTTGCAATTATTTTGTCCAATAAACAAAGGCTTCTGACTGGGACCATCAAATCAATACCCTATAATATATGCAGGTTTCTTGACGAGATTTGATTACTCTGGATGCTTTATCTCAACTATTTGTTCAGGATGAACAGACTTGGCCAGTAACAACAAGCATTTTTATTATTGCTCTTTTGTACATACCGTATGTGTGAAGCATTGGGAGTTTTGTTGCATGTTCGGGTAAAGCTTGAGCTTTTGCCAAACAAGGCAAGCATGAGCAGTGTGGTGATGGGATAGGTCATGGATAAATTTAACTGGAGGGTTGGACATGGCAATCGGCGAAGCTAGGGCACTTTGTGAAAACAACATTTCAGCTCCCAAAAAGTCACAAGGGATACTACCATACATTAAGAAAAAGCCATTTAAAAGAAAAGATGTAGTTTTTACGACAAAATTTCGAGTTATATTCCTCTTAATGAAAATATCGAAAGTGTCTGGGTTATGTAGTAAAAAGTTTAGAGTTTTAAGAATAGGCAACTAGGAATATAATAAAAGATATACAGGTTGGTCTCAAATGCCTGTACCTTACTGCATGTTTCTATCTTTGACTCGGTCAAAGAGCTTTGACAAAAGGAAAAATCGGCCTAGCTACCCTAATGTCCACTCCTCTAATTAAAGGTCTCTCTGGATAGCTTCTGTTTTGGGACAAACTGAGAAGGTTGAGACTCTACAGTATTTGAAGAAGGTCGAAAATATTTTTTTAGGGTAAATATTTCAAAGGTTCCATGATCATTGGACTTAACCTGGTTCCAGGGTCAATTAAATGTTATTTTAATCATAATTATATTGATAATAATAATTTATTTACTGTACACAGGCAAATGACTTGAATTGATTTAAGGCAAAAAAATGTGACCACACAATCACTCGAAAGTTATCCGATCTGACATAGAATCTGAGTTTGCTAATCAATGATGCCCGGGTATTGAAGGTTAGTCTGAAATGCTTTGGAGGAAGTTATCCAAGTCCTCCTTAGGGAAGTGCTTTTTTTTCAATGTAGATGACCTGCAGGGAGGGGGCACTTTGTTGTAGAGTCTCGGGCCTTTCTCCAGAAATGAGTGGCGCAAGATTGATTTAGTAACCGTATTCTTGTCGTAGTTCCAATGGGGTTGGATACTTGAAACACGTTCATTGTCTCGGTGGACGAAATTAATGTCCGTGTTATGGGATAGCTCATGGATACACTTAAAAGTATGTGATATGGCATACCGTTCATGGCTCCTTTGCACACTATACAATTGTAGATGTTGAAGTCAATCCCAGTAGATAAGTTTAAACATTCCTGTGATCCGCCGGATGAAGCGCCGAAGTATACTACGGGCTCTTTCAGTGTTCCATTTCCAGTGAACCACATTCTGATAAAATAGACGGACACTATGTTCTATCATGTTCCGACAGATTTGGAAAAGGCGCAGTAAGGCCACCCATTTCTCTGTACCCAATGCTATGCCCCTACTGAATATAAAGGAGTGTACGACCCACTCCCACAACGAAAGTCGTCTCAGTTCTTAGTTCGCGTAAGTTTTAAGCAAAGCTTTTTCTTCTTTGGAAACATACCCAATCTCGAGGTCACCGAAAGAGATAAGGTTATGCCAACCAAAAATGGTCTGGTAACGTTGTGATTCAGGTAACAACACAGCTCCATGACATTGTAACTTGGTCCCATTTGCAACCAAAAGTTTACTTTTTCTTGTCATATTAATCGGAATTTGGAACTTCATCATCGGGATGATGGGAGTTCTGACCTCAGTGGCACCTGTGTGGGGTAAAATCTTAGTGGTGAAAAGACCCAATAACAAAAACCACACGACGTCCATTCGCCGATGAGCTTATTCTCTCTACCCTTGGGAATGGTCTCGAGGTATATATGCAAGAACGGAACAAAACAGGTGAGCTAATTCAACCTACAGCTCTTGTTCATTAAAGACCGATATTTAACCGGATGCTTTTGGGAGGTTTGGCGTGAAATCTTTTAACAAGGCTCAGATGAGAAGCACAATTCACAATATCACGCTTTTTTGCCCCATCAGGCTTTTGACTGACTTGGGCCAATGAAGTCTAATGTGGGATTTTTCACGCACAATCGTCGATTCATGCTTTATGTGGCTATTCATAGATTGAAAAGAAAATCCCATCTGTCAAAGGTTTGAATTCCAGGAACTGACGACTCGTCCTTTGATGTCACAAGTAACCCAACGATTCATTCAATTCAGGAGTGGCACCATCAAAAATGAAGCAATTTTGTGGGCCTTACAGGAAAGCAAGACTGATGATTTCCCACTTATTGAGGAGAGCTCACTTGCACGTAGGGGCTTAAACGATCTTTGATAAAGGATGAAATTTCAATTCCTGTAGACCTATGTTCATCTGAAAGGAATCGTTCCTATAATTTTTGTTTTCTCGTTTGGTCCTGCAGTACGTAAAACCTACACTCAAAATGCAAAAGGTTGTTTTTGGACTTCTCGTCGCTGTTTTGTATCGATTGGAACCTTAATTGACCTTTTGAAAACTTGAAGATGGTTTGTTGCAATTTTCGTAATTTCGTAAATGACATATTTACTTCATTTATTGTTTGAAATTTGTAAAATACGGTTCCTAAATTTGGCTCTTCAAGCCCCTAATCCCCTAATATCCGACCCAAGAAAGTTGCTGTCGATAACTTTCTTCAAGAAATCCATCTCACTAAGGCATATACACTATACAATATACGTAAGTCCAGTGCCAACTTACTCATGGATGAGTCAAATCTTCAAAGGAATCATCCTGTTAGTTTTCAGTAACCTATGTTGGGAAAAGGGATCAATTGTTCCTTAGCATGAGAAAAACTCCTTCAAAAACGAATGAAGTTGACTTGCAGATTGCTATTGACTAAATCAAGATGCATGACGGCCAAACTCGAAAACAAACTTAAAGCTACAGACTGTGGGATTCAGTTCTCGATTGAAAGCGAAAAATTATGGAGGGAATACAAGGTGGTTGCAAATATAAAAACAAATCCTAAAGCTTTCGACACATGTGCACATTCTCAAAAAATGCTGAACCCAAAGTAGGGCCCTTAATCGGAACGAATGAGAGTTGAAGGCACTTTTAGTGTGTCTCTAAAAGTAATGTCAGGTGAACCCCAAGGTTCAATCCTGGGCCCCATTTTGTTTTCTGTATTCATCTCGCCACTTCTCACCCTACCGTTGAACTCCTCCATCTCGTCATATGCAGTCTACACCAAACTATCCTTCAGCCAAAATGATCAAACCTCTTCGGACCTGCAAGCCAACCTCAACCAAATATACAAATGGGTGGCTGAAAAAAATGACCTTAAAAGGCGACAAATTCAAGTCATGACTTTTGGAAGTGACCACGGAAATCCCCCGTCATTCGTAGCTTGTTCCAATAAAGAAATTGAAGGCGTCAGTAACTTTAGGGATTTGGGAGTTGTTATACAAGACGACGGAACTTTTTCTGAACACATCCAACTCAAAGTAACCAAAGCATTTCAGACTTGCGTCTAGATTTATCCTACTTTTAAATCTAGAGATAAAGTTAAAAAGATGACCCTCTATAAGTTAATTGTCCAACTGCAACTTGAGTACGCATCTGCCATTTGGACGCCTATGAACTCTGGTCATCTTCAAAAAGTAATAAATGTGTTTGCTCTCCTTCATTAGATACATCTTTGGCATGGCTGATCTTTTGTGTTGGGAAAGACTGAAGGCACTTGGAATTCAAAGCATGCAACGAAGGTATGAGCGATCCTTATAATACATGTTTTCACATGTGTTCATGGTCTGTGCCCAAATTCTAGTTTTCAAACAACAAACAGTGAGGGGAGAGAAATATCATGTAGTGTAAATATTGATAAAATTCTAGGGATTCAACACTATTTAAAGAAATGAAAAAATCAATGGTATTAAACAGGGGTCCACCCGAAACTATATAACCCTTTGCCGTCGGACCTGAGGCAAGTTTTTGTTACATATGACCCTGCCTTATCTTTTAAAAATCAATTAGATAAGTATTTGTCCAGAATCCCTGACCAACCTAATGTTCAGGGGCTTCATAGATCGGTTAATACCAATTTGTAGGTTGACCCAGTGTTTTGTCAGTGTCCCTGACATTTCTCGTTATAGTTTGATTTTTATCAATCATACATGACTTTTTACCATTGAATGACATTCTTTGTATCAGTTATAAAATTCATAAAAATCTTAGCTCCAAAAAGATAAAAAAAAAGATAAACCATCTTTCCAACCCTCAATCAATTAGAGTCAGCAGTTTCCAGAAAAGGTCAGGGAAGACTTCAAACTCAGCTTTCGAACTCCTCAACTCTATGCAGTTCACACCGGGTGCGCCATATTATCATCTCCATATTGATTTGAATGGATTTAATAAATTGGAAGTCATTTGAAACAAGTCGGAGAGTTTAATACGACATAGAATCTAAGTTGTAAGGCACATATGATAGAATTATAATTTTCAAATGCACCACCCTTGACTGCCATGCAATGTTGAGTTAACGCTCAATCAGATCCCATTTACTTCACTGAGATTCCAGCCTAGAATGTCTTTATTTTCAGACTCCAGACAGTCTAAGTTTGAATCTCAGTGAAGTATATGGGATCTGATTGAGCGTTAACTCAACATGCCACAGTTGGTAGGATGATCTGAGCCAGTAATGCTTGACGTACCTTATCTTTGCTGATTCCGACAAGGATGAGAGCTGCAACCCAATCATCATGCTTCATTTGATGGAGTTCTGAATCAGTGGCAAGTTCTTGGATTGCCGTGTAATAATCGTCAAACAACTCCCCCTCCTGTTGGTGTCGGCTTAATTTTCTCTATAGGTCCAAAGCCAGATTGTGTCTCTCTTTCAGGTATTGAGAAATTGGTTCAAATATCTCGTCCAAAGTCATTTCTGTGTTGACAGGTATATTCATGGAGAAATCCATCTTTGAAATCAATTTTGGTGAGCAAAACGTACAAAATGACGCTATCTGCTCCTCAAAGGGAAACTCGTTAATTTTGATAAGCAAAGAATAATTTTGCCACCCTATCAGCCATTGTTTCTGTTATGATATGAAGAACCCAACCCAATAGAGGAGTTGAGAGACACCCTGGAGGAGTCAGTTGTTGTGGGTAAGACTGAAGTGAATGTGAACTCCCTCTACCACTATACTCAGAAATATATGTCACTCATTTTATCTAACCCTCGATCAGTTCACCTGGACATAACAGTTTCAACTGATGATATTTCATTTCGTCATCTAATTGTGGAGGCGTCTTTATGATAGCTTTTGGAGTTGAATCACATCTCTCATCCAATCAAACTGGTATTTCATGGACTTCAGGAATGTCCCCTCTACTTAAGTTCGTATTTGTTAGATGTTCCACTATTCTTTCAAATTGTAATTCTGCATCACAACTCTGTTGTTCCAAGACTTTAGTCTTCTCATAGCCCCCTTATGCTGCACAAAATATGTTTTATATTCTGCACTTCAGAGGGCGCTTTGTGACTCAGCTTCTACCAAATAAAGGGCGGATTGGGCAAATTATAATGCGTTTGTGTTGTTTTCGGCTAATTTTATTAAAATCCTATGTACAATTAGTGCCCACAGTCACATAATGTCCGGAAGAGAAATTGCGTTCAAGTCTTACCGTTTTCTTTGGGCTGTGTGACGTTGCAAATAAGGGCCCTTATTGCTTTGAAACTCAATCAATTTTTGGAGTGTCATTGCCATGTGTTCAAGCCCAGGCAAGGGATTCTCAGCTTCATCAACTTTGCTGCAAAGTTGGGTAACTTCCTCCTCTACTTTGGCTTTTGTGGGCACTTTTATTTCCCTCTTGAATATTCTGGAATGTTCCAGGTCACTTCTGCAGTCACAGGTGTCAATGTCTTTGACATGGTCACTCTAGACATTCTATCTACTTTGTCATGTTAAGTTAACGTTCAATCAGATCCCATATAATTCACTGAGATGCAAACGTGGACTGTCTTTCTTTCTGGAAAAAATACATTAGTAAGTAATGACTCAATGCACAAGAGCGTACTCTAACACGCAGAGCCTGAATCTGGGGACAAAGTTGGCGAAAATCTTTGTGTGTACCTATTATCTACCACTGCTCAGGCCTCATCAACTGACGCCTTCAACTTGCTCATATTGCTGTGGATGGTGGTACACAGTGCCCCCAAATGCTGCAATCCTGGGGATTCAGCTTGGGACTGTCTGGCTACAAACCAATTTTGACCAGAATCCTCTGGAGCCCAACTTTTGTTCAAGGTAGGCTTGGACTTGGAGATTAAATTGGTGGTGGAATGGAGCTAATTGATTATATAAACCATGGTGCGGTGGATGCCAAAACTGTGGGCAATTTTGATGGCGGTCTCACCATTATCAAGTTTGACCACAACCCTCTTTTGCAGTTCTTCCATGTTTAAGAGGCTGCTTTGCTCATTTTTAAATTTGCACCAGCAATATACTTGGAAATGATTGGTAATAACCACATGCAACCTATGTCTGAAAAAGAAAAGTTAGCCAGACCTCCCATTGACGGTGGTTACCGGGACCACAAACAAGTGTAGACAATTATATAGCGCACATGGTAGTTCTCGACAAATTGATGCTTTTTGGCATATTTGATTCTATAGAGGTCTCGTCGGAACAAAATACTCATGAATTCCGAGCTAACAAAAGGTTGATTGGCACATTTCTCTTTAGAAAAAAGATCCGCAACTCTTTAGGATTTCACAAAAACGCCTGTCTTTATTCTGTTGAATTGTTCTTTTTACTATAAATTGCTCTTATCCGGCGCAATAAGTTCACATTCATCTGAGGACTCCAATCATCATGATCTTCTCCCACCTATTGGTAAAGTTATTTTTAGTTACTTCATTACAATCAAATACCTGGTGTTTCCACGCACCCCAATGTTTCCAGGCTGGTTCAGTCCTCTGCTTTTTGGCCTTATTTGTTGAGGGCAGACGAGGTCGCCGATTTGAAGACGTGTTTGACGAGACTGCCTTGGCCAATGAAAACGCTCCTCCGCCATTTCAAGCCAACGACACTGAGCCCAGGTCTAAGGTTGAATTCATTCCATCCGGATTTGCCAACATCTCCGAATATGCCACGGCTTTGTCTTGTGGTTCCCAAAACACGTTGAGCCCTGGTTCATCTTTCTTGATCCAGAGTCCTAATTTCCCATCGCGGCCACGCAGAAATACCAGGTCAGTACTGGGTTGTTTTTAAGGATTGGTAAGTACGTAAGGGTTTTAATTCCGAACCTATTTTGAGCAAAGTTTTTTCATTTTCATTAAAAGTGTAAGATTTTTGTCATTTAAGGAGAAAATGTAAATTCAATTCGTTTTTCATAATTCTTGTTTCCAATTTTTAAGCATTAATACTTTACTAAGTTCTCTAACAAAAGCATTTTATTTTTTTGTCATAACAAAAGCTATTTTTGCTTCAAAGGAAGCATTCAGTTAGCCTTTTAAGTTTGGTTGGTGGGCACACTTCTGTAGGGCATAAGACTTGTTTTGATCACTTATTAAGGTTGAGTATTTATAAGGAATATTTGTGCGCCCTGTTTCAATTTGCTTTTGTATTATTGTTAAACCACATTCAGGCAACGATAACCTAAGATTTCATGTGTAAAAACGGTGATGCAATACTTTTTCAGCAGTTCATATATAGGGATACATACTTCACAAAAGGTTATTGTGATGTTTCAGATGTGATTGGCAATTCAACTTACCTGAACGAGCTCAAGTGGATTTGATATGCGACTTCTTCAACGCACCCTGTGTATTCCGAAACTTTTTGATCCTCTCTATTCAAGGATCACGCTCTATTTCGTATTGTAATAGAAACCCAGCCCAGATTCTCCGCAATCAACGTGTGGCCAGTCTCACCAACACAGGAAACGCTCGGACTGTAACCATAAGCTTTGTCATCCCAAGATTCAGAAGCCGCTCTGGGCAAGGTGTCCAATGTAGGGTAGTTGCCTTAGGATCTTCAGGTCCCAATCCAACAACATCCACGGTGGCTTCAGTGTCCACCACAGTGTCCCCTACCACCAGCACGGCCAGTCCTGTGGGATGCGGCATCAAAAATCAGGGGAGAATAGTAGGGGGCAACGAGGCAACTCCCAATGAATGGCCCTGGGCAGTGTTCATAACCATACAAACGAACGCTGGCAGCTCATTCTGTGGCGGTTCGGTCATTACAAATGAGGCAGTCCTCACAGCCGCCCATTGTGTGGAAGGTTCAGTGCAAAGTGTATCCGTGTATTTTGGCTGCCATCGCGCATCGGCATTTGATTGCGACTGAGTCATGACTGTTCCGGCACAGAACGTGATATCACACCCCAACTACCGCAGTGTTGGATCAGGTCGAGATGTGGCCGTGATCCGTCTAACCGAGACACTCACCTTCACCAACACCATCCGACCAGTTTGCCTTCCCACCTCACCAAATAACAACTTTGCCGACAACAGCTTGTGGGTGGCAGGATGGGGCCTAGTCAGGACTGGTGGGAGTATAAGCTCTGTTCTGAAAGAGGTCAGTCAATTCACGCTATAGTTATGTACCAAATGTGTGCCATTCCCAAATAACATTGGTTAAAATTCACATGCAGGCCACCTTGGACCATATCCCGTTGTCATCTTGTCGCCAAGTCTTTGGGAATATCGCCAGTGACATCTTGTGCAATAGGAGAGGATCTGGAGACACTTGCCAGGGTGACTCCGGCTCTGGGGTGACCAATTTTAGGAGCGGACGTTATTTTGTTGATGGGGTTGTGTCATTTGGCAGGTCCAGTTGTGAGGCCGAACCCTCCGGCAATGCTGAAGTGTTTGACAATCTCAACTTCATTCAACAGAACATATAAACCTGGTTGATGTATGACGTCCTTAAATCAATAAATTAGTGCATGAGAAAAGGAACTTGGGTTTGAAACACTGAGCTTCAACCATTCTTATGATTGAATATGCAGGACTTGAATGCTAACTCTGTAAAAGTCGATTATTCAGCCACATCTTGAATATGCCTCACCTATTGGGGCTCCAATGAGTTCAGCATGTTTGAAAAAGGTCAAACAAGTCTAAAGATGTTTACCTAGGCACATCACAGGAAGGAGAGAGCTCTCGTGTTGAGTGAGATTAAAAAAGTTGGCACTGTACAGTTTGCAAAGTAGTTGCAAAAGGTATCGGATAGTGCACGTTTTCAAAAGCATTCATGAGCTTTGTCCCAATCCAGGATTCAAACCCAAGATAGGGTCAATTCTAATGACCGTCGAGGCTTAATGTGCAAACACAGCATTCAACAACAGGGTCCAGAAATAAATGTGCTTGAGAAATTGAGACACCTTTTTAATATATGCACTCAAATGCTTTCATAGACTGTGTCCAAATCCTGGTATTCAAACAACAAACAGTGAGAGGAGAGGTATATCATGAAGCAAAAATAATGATAACAATTTCAGGGATTCAATATTGATTAAGAAAATGATAAAAAGTTTTTGTGGAAAACCTATTTTTGAAAGCATTTCGAAATGACCAAACCTCTTCGGACCTGCAAGCCAACCTCAACCAAATATACAAATGGGTGGCTGAAAAAAAATGACCTTAAAAGGCGACAAATTCAAGTCATGACTTTTGGAAGTGACCACGGAAATCCCCCGTCATTCGTAGCTTGTTCCAATAAAGAAATTGAAGGCGTCAGTAACTTTAGGGATTTGGGAGGTGTTATACAAGACGACGGAACTTTTTCTGAACACATCCAACTCAAAGTAACCAAAGCATTTCAGACTTGCGTCTAGATTTATCCTACTTTTAAATCTAGAGATAAAGTTAAAAAGATGACCCTCTATAAGTTAATTGTCCAACTGCAACTTGAGTACGCATCTGCCATTTGGACGCCTATGAACTCTGGTCATCTTCAAAAAGTAATAAATGTGTTTGCTCTCCTTCATTAGATACATCTTTGGCATGGCTGATCTTTTGTGTTGGGAAAGACTGAAGGCACTTGGAATTCAAAGCATGCAACGAAGGTATGAGCGATCCTTATAATACATGTTTTCACATGTGTTCATGGTCTGTGCCCAAATTCTAGTTTTCAAACAACAAACAGTGAGGGGAGAGAAATATCATGTAGTGTAAATATTGATAAAATTCTAGGGATTCAACACTATTTAAAGAAATGAAAAAATCAATGGTATTAAACAGGGGTCCACCCGAAACTATATAACCCTTTGCCGTCGGACCTGAGGCAAGTTTTTGTTACATATGACCCTGCCTTATCTTTTAAAAATCAATTAGATAAGTATTTGTCCAGAATCCCTGACCAAAAAGTTAGGTATGAACAATCCCTCATAACACATGTGTTATAAAAATTCAAGGTTTCAACACTATTTTAAAGAAATGAAAAAGTCAATGATATTAAACAGGGGTCCACCTGAAACTATACAACACTTTGCCGTCGGGCTGAAGCGATTTTTTGTTACATATGACCCTGCCTTATCTTTTAAAAATCAATTAGGAACTGACTCTCAATATCTCACTCCCTCCCCCATGTAATCAAAAGCCAATAGGGGCACCTCAAGTTTGGATAGCGGGTATCAGGGTTTCTGTAACAGGTACTGGGATAACCGCTGGGGCCGGAAAAGTCAAGTCTCTCCCGAAGACCACCGCTTTTAAGACCCATGGAAACCTATTTGTTATTATAATTCTTCTTATATATTTTTTGCGGACTTCCTTTATCCCTACTGGGATTTGAATCCCAGCATGGAGCCCGAGAAAGAAGAGAGTTGGACTTCATTGTTTAAACTAACCTGGATTTGGATTCTCGAGGGTTTGAAGGTGCTCTCAAAACGCACCTTAAGCCTCTACGGTCACTAGAATTGGCCCTAAATCCTGGGTTGGGACGAAGCTCATGAATGCTTTTGAAAACGTACAATATCAGATACCTTTCGTACCTTCTCTGAATACTGTACAATCCCAACCTTTCTAACCTCTCACAATACGAGAGCTCTCTCATATCCTCAATGTTCCTCGTGAAACATCTTTGAAGCTGCTCAAGCTTTTGCAAACCTGCTGAACTCATTGGAGCCCAAATGGGAGAGGCATATTCAAGTTGCGGCTGAACAATCGACTTGTACAGAGTTAGCATCGTAATACTATCTCTGGACTTACAGTAAACGTGCGGTATATCCAACCACATGTTTGAAAAGTTTTAACAACTTTCAACTGGATTTGCTCATCGAACTTTCCATTATCTTGGAGGACTACTTCTAAATCTTTCATGGATGAGACCTGCTCAATGTCCTTACCTTCATCATCTATAAGGTGGATTTTATAAGGTGTTACAGAATTTGCTTTGGCAAAAGTGACTATTTGGTTGAACCATTTACTTTCAAAATTGGTGCCCCAATTGCCAACGGTATTGGCTTTGCATTGAAACCATTGCAACAATTTTTGAACAACAGCTTTCGGCGGACGGAAGCCAAGGTCAGTAAGTCATTTCTAGGGACAGTACAGAGCGTGCCAGTGGTGAGGCTGACAGTAGGTGTTTTCTGTGCATAGTTTTGGTCAAGAGCAACCAATTTGACTAATCTTTTTTACACTGAAAGGGAGTTTATCCAAGAGCCTAAATCCAGAATCTGGTATAGCTAGAGCAATTTTCATAGCGGCAATAGATGCTTTTGTTTGAAACACTTAATCCCGTCCACCCTTAATAGTGGAGTGTCTAATGGCGTCGACCCAAAGGTCATGGAGCGAAATTTCATTCCATTCAATGCCATGTTACTCGTAGCAACCCAGGTGTAGATTTGGAGGGGAACTTGCCCTGGTCCAAGAAAACAGGAGCAAGAACCTGTGAGTATCTCATCAGAAACTGAGATGTCACCCCATCAGGGCCAGGGGAGCTCGAGAGTCTCAAGTCCTTGATGGCCTCTAAAGCATCCTGATCTGTGACTACGAGATCATCTAAATGCTCAACTTGACAAGCCTTGCCAGTCTCAACAAACTCATCAATAGGGCAATGGACTGTTGCTCCTAAACTCAGTGGAGTTGAAAACACACTAGAGAACTGATCTCCAAGTATGTTGGCCATAGTCTCTACATTGTCTATGACTTTCCCATCGACCTCAAAAGGCCCTACAAGGTGTTTGATCTTTCTCTCAGAGTTTGCGTAGGAGAAAAACGCCTTCGGATTCGACCTCACCTTTTGAACGACTCTACTTTCCGTGTTCAACTGATCTGTCTCAATGGAGGCCTTAATTCTACCTTGGATTAAATCCAAATTTCTTTGAAGGCTAGCCACAACTACTGGATTCAAACTGCTCTGGAGCCTTTTTGCTAGTTTGCAACTCTTTTTGAACAAATTCTTCCTATACTTCGGAATTTTAGAGTGTGCCCCGCCCCGTGGAACACATTCAGAGATTGCTAGAGTGGAACAGACGTCCTCAAAAACTAGAATCATTTTGTCTAAGGCAAGGCTACATCTACGGACGATTCCTTTTTCAGCATTGAAATGAGATCATGCTCCCCTAACTTTTCTAGAATCAACGGCCAATGTTCATCTTTGAATTTGAACTTAGCCAGACCGACCTTTTTGACCGGTTTTACTCTAGAGC
>NC_081451.1:15888393-15888468 GCF_007210705.1 Tigriopus californicus
GATTCAAACTGCTCTGGAGCCTTTTTGCTAGTTTGCAACTCTTTTTGAACAAATTCTTCTTATACTTCGGAATTT
>NC_081451.1:15888504-15888582 GCF_007210705.1 Tigriopus californicus
TAAATGAGATCATGCTCCCCTAACTTTTCTAGAATCAACGGCCAATGTTCATCTTTGAATTTGAACTTAGCCAGACCG
>NC_081451.1:15888617-15898765 GCF_007210705.1 Tigriopus californicus
GACCTTTTTGACCGGTTTTACTCTAGAGCACGCCGGCTTTTGAGTAATGGTCGACCCTATCTCAAGAACACGATGATCTGACAGATTACTAGGCGAAAAATAGGCGTATAAATGTGAAAACAGACCAAAGATGCAAATAAGTGTTATTTGCATAAGTTTGAGAACATTAGTGATGTTACGTCCAAAGAAAGAAACCCAAGATTTCATTTCCGTTGAATAGATAAGGTTTCGTATTTTTCATCGGGACCAGATTCGTTGTTGTTCCTATTGTAGAAAGAAAGGACAAGTCAAGTCAAGGCGATCGATTGTCCTGCTAGAGATCCCCCCCCCGGTTCCTCAGCCTCAGCCGGTCAGCCTCAAGGGAAGTGCCAAGTCAAATTTGGAGGAGCTGACTGAACCGTCGCATCACAATGATAGGACCGACGCAACGGACGGCTCAACATTCCCAGGAATCCTGGTTGTTGGCGTGCATTGGTCGGCAATGAAATTGACACTGAACTTGTTGGATGTACTGCAAATGCAACCTTTGAAAGTGTAATATCTTATTGCTTACTCGATGGATTATCATAGAGTTTTAATTGAAATACCAACCGACATAAATAGGGTGTTAGCATGCCCTTGACCGGGAAGAACAACTTGTGTCCGGACGTCGGTCCAAATTTCTTTGTAGTATTTTGATTCAAGAATAGTAGTTACTTTAGCACCCGAAATGGGTAAACCTGCGCTTATTCTCGAAGTTGAGGTAACAATTAATGGAAGCTGTGATGTTTAAACGGGAATATTCCTATGTTGGGTGCTATAATTTGATCTGAAATTTGTCTCCGGAAAAAACAAAACAGACAGGCAACGACCGATTACGTTGTATGAGAACAGAGTCATAGAAATGACAGACAGCTCGAGCGAGCAGGGTTGTTATTCGTTCATTTGCACGACCATCCAGGGCATTGGGCTCGTTCTAGGCAAAAAATAAAGCCCCCTAGGAACAAACCAGCCATCCAAAACCAGAATATAAACATTATTTGTTCCAGGGTTATGACGGCATTGACGTAGCTTGATTCAGGAATGCTTCTAGGCTTCAGCAGCTGCAGTCTTTCCACGCTAATCCCATCATAGAAATAATGATGAAACACTCCACCAGAGAACATTCGAAGCATATCGTCCAAGATAAGGTCGGTCCATGGAAATCCCTTTCCTACATATAAAGTGTCATCATTGCGTCCGTAAGTAATAGGGTATGTTGAAAACCTATAACGAAATTAAAAACAAGCCACGTCAATTATGGTGAGTGGTACAAAAATATTGCCAGATGGTGATCGTACGTCAGAAACGGGACGTTTTTATTTTCAAATTCCCCACACGATATCAGGTCTGCAAACCCTTGAGTAGTCCTCTTTCTCAAATGGATTGGAGAAGATTGCGAAGAGAGCACTTGAAGACTTTCTGGAAACCCATGGGGTCACTTCCCTTCCAAACAATTTTCTCCCGGAAAGAAGCAACGACGGAGACACCAAACACGAACACATTTTTTTTGGATGATTCTCGGGTTTATAACCGATACAAGGGAATGAAATGAAATGGAGATGCGGTTGGAATATTGATTTGGACAGGGTTTTCCTAGAAAGTACATCTCTGGACTTGAATGTTCCATATATCTAGCCACAAGTGTGAAAAGCCTTGGTCACTTTTGAATGTGTATGCTCTTCAAATTTACTATTGTCTTGAAGGATTATCCCGAGATCCTAGATTGAATTTACCGATTCGAATGAATTCCGGTAAGTATCGAGATAAATAGGGCGGTCTATACCAACTTGGTGGTATGTCATAATACGGAATTCATTCCCATTTAACTCCATGGTCTGTGTTTGCACCCAATCACATATTGTGTCTAAGTCGCTTTGCATTTCTGTCCCATTCGCTGAATTTCCTCCATACACTAGCTTGGTGTCGTCAGCATAAGAGGAGATTGCAATCTCAAGGGGTAATTTATGTAGTGGTGCGATAAAGAGTATGCAGAGGATTGGGCCTAAGATAGTGCCTTGTGGAACTCCGGAAGAGACTTGGCAAGTGCGACTCAAGCACCCCTCAACTCAAACAACTTGGGTACGGCTGGTCAGGAACTCTTTGATCCAAGAATACGTATTTCCATTGATACCTATTTTACTTAAACAATTTAAAAGTGGAATGTGGTCTACTTTGTCAAAAGCTTTAGCAAAGTCCAAGTAAATAACATCTACACATTCATTATGTTGTAGTCCCTCAATTACGTCGGCAAAATATTGAGTCACTATGCTAAAATGAGCATGAAACCCATTATGTTGGTAAGGAATGCTTTCTTTTCGTCAAGGTAATTAAGAAGTTTTTCCTTAACCACCTTTTCCGTGACCTTGGCCTTATTTCACTTTAGGGATATTGGTCTAGAATAGCCAGGTATATCCTTATCTCCTCCTTTAAAAATTGGCTCAATATGGGCAGTTTTTAAATGGATGGGCACCCGACCCTCGGATAAAGATGTATTCATGAAGGATGTTAGCATTGGAGCAATGACTTGTGCGGTGCGTTGAAGGGGAACTGGTTGTCACGCCGTCAGGTCTTGGAGCACTGGAGAGATTTGATGTTCTCATACGAGTTGAGGAGCTGATAGTTTACTTTTCTGGTATTGGTTCTCTTGTAAACTTCAAAGACTTTAATGGCTGTACGAACATCGTGCTCATCAATGAAAATGTCTGCCAACGAGGAATTGCTGTGGCCCAAGTGGGGGTCCATTGCTGCATGACCAACTGGGATTGACATTACAGAGGCAAATTGATCACAAAGGATATTGGCTAAATTGATTGGATTAGATACTTCTTCATCGTTCGGTAGTCTAAGGGGCCCTAAAAGGCTGGTTGGCTTTCTGTTTGGAGTTGGTGTATGAGTAAAACGCTTTTGGGTTGATTTGAACATCTTGAACAACTCTCCTCTCTTTCCACAGCTGATCCTTGTTCAGCGAGTTTTTCAAAAGAATGTCGATGTCTTTAATCTTACTTTTAACATTTTGGGAAATGAACGATCCAGGGACTTAAGCCTCTTTACCAGTGACATCCGTTTCTTGCAGAGCTTTTGTCTCCGTTTCGGAATAATCGCTTCATTTGCTTTTTCGCCAAAGAGGTACTCCTACTTGGGCACATGCACCTTCAAGTGAGCTCATGAGCAGTGTCATGACATCGTCAATGTTAGGCTCCTGTTCCATTTTGGGAACAAGGTCAAAGGATTCTATTGTAGAGATTATCAAGGGCCAGTATTCTTCATGACAAGTCCAGTTTTTGAGACTCTTTTTGGGAATTTGAGATTATTTTTTTTCTTCTGAATTGTGGTATATATTGCCAAAATGCTATGTTTGGAAAGGTCACTTGGCGTTACTTGAATAGTGAAAATCATATCCGGATCATTGGCAAGTACTAAATCTAATACACTGTCGACTCGTATTGCGGTGCCCACATGCTGGGACAGGTTACCCTCGAACAGGAAATCCTCAAGTTTTTGGTAGGAAGTTGAATAGGACTTGGGGAACGGTATGTGACCAAGGGGGCTAAGATTCCACTCAACTACCGTTTTCGGGATGAAGATTAAGCCTTCGAAAAATAAGACAAGAGAGCAAGAATATATAGTAATCAGGGTTAAATCAATGGGTTTTATACGAACAATAAGGATCTCGATTTCTCCATTGGAAATTTTTGTAGTGGATGTAACATATTCATTTCTTACGTAAAGACACACTCCACCGTGTGGAAAGACGGTGTTTTTTGGCCTATCCCTGTCAGAACGATACAGTGTGAAACCATTGATCATTATTTCCTCGTCAGGGACCCCAGGTATAAGCCAGGTCTCAGTAAGTGATATAAATGACATTTGTTGCGCCATAGACAATTCTTCGGGAAATTTTACTTTACATGTATCTTTTTTGGAGATGAGACAATGAACGTTTAAGTAGATTTCTCTTAAGGGACTTGAGTTTTTTGCTGTATTAGAGATATTAGGGTTTCCATCATTCCCTCCAGGCTTAAAACGACCTGACGACATCTTCATGTAAGGCAAGATGCCAAAAAATGGGTTGAAGAACCGAGTGGAAATGCTGTCAATGATTGCAAGGTATTGTGGCAGATTGAGAGAGAAAGATGTCCCAAGTCAAGAAATCCAACGGACAAGGGATACTAAAGCAAAGAGAAATCTCTTCATGAGATTACAACAGTGTAAGTCGATCAAGCTTACCTGATCTGAGTCAAATATTTGTTGAAAATTGATTGTTCCAAAATGCTCCGCTTTGAAGCCAAATAAACTTTACCAAAGTTGATGACACCATCTTCAATATCTGCCAATGTCTCGAATAGCAAAACCACTTTGTGATCATTGGCCCAGAGTGCCACGTCCTCAGGGAATATTTCCTTCAATCTTTCAAGACTATAACCATCTGTAACCAAATCAAAAACAAGGGGAACAAATGTAGGGTCTATAAATTGCTCAAGAAGAAGCCAGTTTACAAGAAGCATAGAGAGTACGAATGTCGGATGGCCTTATATCTTTTAGCGGGCCTCCTCATAAATTTTAAGGTTAAATTGAATTTCAAATAGTTAACAGCTTTGTCAACCTTTGTTATTGGAAAGTCTTACGTTAATTGATAGGAAATGCTGCGTTTTTATACTGGTGAATCAGTTTTGTCTTATTCAATTCGACTGTTTTCGCAATACACTATTTATTACAGTTCCTCAACCTGGTCACTATTTCTAACTTCCATGTTATACTGACTCTTTAGCCGTTATTGGTACTGAATCCCTTGCAGCATTGAATGGAATATTTGCAATTTATATTTGTTTACATTGGCCCAATATTTGATCTTCCAACCAATGGCAGTTGGCAAAATTGGCTAACCCTTGAAGTTACAAAGCCGTTTTAACTGCCCTTTACTACTTTACGGACTTCTAGAAATATGGACTGCGAACGGAAGGCGGCGAAAATGTGTCATCTCCTAAACCGTTCACTTTATTCAAAACAAGCACTCCATACTACCACAATATCTTGTCAAAAATATGAACATGACCAAGTTTGAGCCCAAAGTTATGCTTAGCTTTAGGGAACTCAGGAGACATGGTCATAGTCATGTGGTAAACACCATATAAAGTTCAAGCTTTCGGCGTGCTCTTGGTCAGCTACACAAGCTTTTGACACCATATCTTTGAAACGATCCACTTTGTAGTGAAATAGTATCAAAAAAGCCCTGCCTTTGATTGAAGAAATCTCCGTTTTTTTATTGAACTACTTTTTTCGAAAAGTGACTCCGGTCGCTATGTCCAAGAGCAGGCCGATTTGCCGGGAAGCTCGTTCGCAGTCCATATCTCTAGAAGTCCGTGACTACATCTAGAAAATAGCTATTTATTCACCTGCCGGGGCATTCTTTGTGTGGAGATTATAAAAGTGGGGCTTCAAGAAAGTCGACAAGGTCAAGACACCTTGAATGCGTTCGCTATTTCATGCCCTCCGAGTTCGAACAGAAGAGCAATGAGGGCTTGCCCAAGCTTCTCTTCACAAGAGAGGGCATGATGAAATTGCGAACGCATTCAAGGAGTTGACCAATTGATTGACCTTTCACATCCTAACTTGAATAAACTGCTTGCAAAGAAGGCCGCCGCTATTGAATAGACATTTTTCTTTTACAAGAACCGGTTTTCAAGGTATGATTTTCCCTCGAAGCAATCTGAAGCCAAATTTGACATGAGAGAATGTCTATTTTCTTCACGAGTGGCTGGAAACTTAAATTCCGGCCACTCTTGAACACAGAGCCGTGAAATAAGATTTCTAATGGTGGGGTTTGTTTCCTCTGTGTGTCGGAGAGGGAACATTATATCGCTGAAAACCGGTCCTTGTAAAAGAAGAACTGTTTTCTTACCATCATCGTGAGGATCGACTATAATTGTTTTCTGAAGATCCAAGATGTCCCTGGCTTCTTGGACCACTTTCTCGAATGAGGGCAAGGTCAGAGACGACAATAACATGGACGAGTAAGACGCGGTCATGAAAAACCCGAATAGAGACCACATAAGAATTAGGAGCAATCCTGGAAATGAAAAGTTGCAAAAGTGAACATTGGTTGTGACCGTTCAAAAACTCCAGGTAAAAATATGAAGATTTAAACCAACATAAGGGTTTTGGCAACCGCAGTGCATTTATGAGGGTTCGCACTTATCATAACACATTTGGTTCAAACCCTAGCTAGCCGAGTTGATAGGAATGGTCTAAGGCTTGGAGTGGCCAATCACGAAAACAAAAGGAGATACAACGATATTGATTGACACTTTGGGGAAAGATGGTGGAATTCGTCCCAAACTGCAGAGCTGGAGAAAATGTCAACCGTTGCAGGAAAAATTGTGTCCATTGTTACAAACGTCTTGCACTTTAATCGGTTTAATGCGCAAAAGTCCTTTTCATTGGGCGGAGGAAGTGCTCTCTGCTTCGTCTGGGTGAACACAATCAAACGTAGAAACGAGAAACTCCGCTCTAAGAAGCCAGACTTTATCAAGAGATTGTTAAATGAAAAATGTATTGCCCAAGAACAATGACACAAAGGATAAGCCATCAGCTCTTATGGGAAACGTTTCCAATTTTCTATGGGTAAGATTCCGAACAATTATGACTTATGAATAATCAAGTCCATGAAGTCCTTCCTCCTAGCTAGCATGGGTTCTGAGCACATGAGTTAGTTGATGTTGTCCATCTTGATTTTGCCAAGGCCTTTGATAAAGTAGATCATGGCCTTTTGTTGAATAGACTTCATGACATTGGGATCCAAGACAAGCGGTTTCGTGAACGAAAATTTTGAACTACGACAGTACTAAATTTTACCCAGTCGCATTTCAAACACCAAGTGTAACTGGGTGCAAATCGCATCTCAACCTATGCGCTCACGAAACCACATGGGGGTACCCCATAGCCCCCTTACGCTGCACGAAATATGTTTTACGTTCTGCACTCCAGAGGGCGCTTTGCCATTCAGCTTCTACCAAATAAAGGGCCGATTGGGCCAATTCCTTGTTATCGAATTATAGTGCGTTTGTGTTGTTTTTGACTAATTTTATCAAAATCTTACTTTCAATTATTGCCTCGGGTCACATAATGTCCGGAAAAGAAATTGGTTTCAAGGCAAGGCAAGAGCATTTAGTGTAGCAATCTACAGTGCCTCTTCCCGTTTTCTTTGGGCCGTGTGACGTTGCAAATAAGGGCCCTTATTGGATTAGAAGCCTCATTCAAGATAGGAAGCAAATTGTTAAGGTTGAGGGTGCCCTTAGTGACAGCCATGATGTCAAGTCAGGTGTTCCCCAGGGCTCCATCTTAGGGCCCCTCCTGTTTATAATATTCGTTGCCCCGCTTCAAAAGCTTAGTTTTACTGCCCGCCTCTCTTCTCATGCTGACGACTCAAGGTTAGTTTCTGGTAGGAATGGCCAAAATTACAATAGCCTGGCAAAGGACCTGTCATACGTAGAATCTACTTTCGGATTATCGAGATGTATGGTTGACGGGACGTGGAATAGACGGAGCGAAAAAGAGGGCACGTGCAACGATGAAGAGTGAGGGAGAATGACAACAAGTTAGCAAGAACCCAAATGACAAAAACGGGTGAAAATGCACAACTGTGGACAATGGTAAAAAGCAGTCAAAAAAGTGGGGAAATGGCTCAATAAGTGAGATTACTCGAATTTTGGCAAACCAGGCCAGTAAAGATAGAAAAGTGTTTTTTTCTGGATTTAACCTTTTTTCGAGGTCGATTGATCCGACTGGCCCTAATTGTTTTCAGTGTAACAGCTTCTCGCCCTAATCCATGGCATACTTACTATTTGTTGCTTGCATGTTTTTCCTCATCTAAACGTCTTAATTAGGTGCCTTTCCATTAATTTATACAAAATGCGAGGTATCATGAGTGGAATTCTTCATAACTAAAAGCAACCGAATTAGGTTTTTTTTTTTACTTTACCTCCTTTGCATTGTTTGCTAAACCATGCAACCGGATCAGGCTCGGTGAATCCACTGAACAGAACAATGAAGATCTCCAGAAAACTGACTCTTCGGCATTGATTGGCGTCAAGACCGTTGTACACCTGTTAAAAGTTAAAAAAAAATGTCAGTTGGTTCTGGTGCACATTTGCCGACTCGTGATTCCAGTGGTCTATCGCTGACATTAATTTTCAATAACTCACCCTCGCAAAAATAAAACTCAAGACCGTGAAGATCAATAAAAACATTGCCAAAGTAGTCCAAGTGGCCATATCAAATACTTCGATCAAGTTGAGAATGTTCTGTGTTGGTTGTGGAGTTCGGGTAACAGCATATTCGTCGTAATTGGCGTACACAATTGACCGTAAAACCATGGCACTAACCAAATCAGCGTGAACCGTCAAATATCCAATTGATAAATGGGCCTGACCTGAAAGCAACTAGAAAGCACGACAAAAATGTCATCAATTTGACCAGTCCACGAACTTCTAGAAAAATGGACTGTGAACAAGCTTCCCGTCAAATCGGCCTGACCTTGGTCATTGCAACCCTAAGCCACTTTTAGAATTAAGGTACTACTCGTAAATAAGAAGCGTAGGTCTCTTCAATTAAAGGCAGGTTATTGTTATATCATTGACTTGTCGAGTGGTTCGTTTCAAAGTTATGTTGTCAAAAGCTTATTTAGCTGACCAAGAGCAGGCCAAAAATTTGAATTAATTTTAATGTTTACAACATAACTTTGGACATATCTCCTGAGTCTTCTAAGCATAGTTTTGGTCTCAAACCTGGCCAAGCTCATCTATTCAACAAGAGCTTGTGGTCGTACGAATTGCTTATTTGTTTAGACGGTTTAGACGATACGAAATTTTGACTTCCGTTCGCAGTCCACATCCCTAGAAGTCCGTGGCCTGACAAATAGCATGGCCGTTGTAGGCACCCCTATTTTACCTTTTGGACACATGCTTCCGTAATTCCGTAAGTCTGATAAGCTTAGCTTCTTTGCACTTTTGCACCAATTCATGGTGTGGCCGGTTTGATTTTATCAATAAGTTGACGTGCAACTCTGTGTCACTAACTTTTTAAATTTACTTAATAGTTCCTATTAGTTATTATTACTTTATTTTTAAACTTGTTCAGTTATTCTTTAATTGTTATTTAATTACATTTCACTTACATCGTCTTTTCTTATTGTAAAAAAATTAAAAATATATAAAAACTGCAATAATTTGCAAATGTTTTGCTAACCCTGTTTAAAAAAAATATTTACATTTTTGATTGCAATATACCCTTACTCAAGGTTGATATGAAAGTGCTGTGTGATTTTGATAAGATTTACTTCAATGTCTGAATTGTGTTATTAGTGTATCAAACGTCTTCTTACTAAGTATTTTCTAAAGAATTGTTTTGAAAACCAATACTTCATGACCTATCGACATGCTACATTTGTGTTTGGGAATCCAAAGAAAGTAGTCAAAATTATCTTTTTCAGATAATGTTATACTAAACATCGGTCAATTTAGCATCATATAATTGAAAAAGCTCAATCACTGGTATGATACTAACTTTTCCATTTTTTTTTTTTTTTCCTCAAAGATTCTCGGGTTTGTATACCGATACAAGGGAATGAAATTCTCTGTAACTCATTGCAATAAAAAATGCTCTGTGTTCAAATGTAATTAATTACAATGACAATTACATGAAAATTGAAGTGCAATAGCAATTGCAACGCAGGTATGGCAACTCGCAATTGGGATTTCAGAAAAACTCCAAACTATCGTTCCTTTTCGATGTTATACTTGTACCAAACGATTGAAAACCCTTTGAATTTGCTCTCAACACTTAAAGTATCACCGTACCCCGATGCATAGGTGACCACATAATTGAGTGATATATACATTCAGGGATGACGATATGCGTTGGGACTGGGTAAATGCTTCATAACCATCCATTAGAAAGCACTTGCAGAAATTTATCTAACACGGAAATATTCAGGGTCATTTTTTAGATAAGAAATCAATGCCGTATTCGCAATATCCCACCTTAGCTTTGATAATCGAATCTGAGCGTTTTACAATTGATTTAAAGGAGGCACGAATAATTTCTAGGCCCAGGCGTCCCAGCTCTGAGTA
>NC_081451.1:15898816-15903647 GCF_007210705.1 Tigriopus californicus
CCATCGGAGCAGCGGACAGTAGTGAAACTATTTCACTTGCGTTAATTCCCCAATCATCTGACCTAGTCCAAATTTGTAATATTCACCGGAAGCGACCTTGTCCCAATAGGAAAAGTGGTGTTTTGCTGAACCATCCTAAATGGTGTCCTGTGATAATTAAGTATGGACTGAAAAACATAACAAAGGGGATGTAGTAAAGAAAACTGTGACCTTTTCCATCCCTACATGTGCATTAAATCCATGAAATTCGGGAGTTGTTATAACCCAAGTGTAAGACTGTCCATATAAAAGGAACGCTACGAAGACGCCCAACCCCTGTGAACCATAGCACCAAGCACAAGCTTCAAATAATGCTTTTTTCCCCGTTCCTCCACCGACGATTAGCTATCCCTATACAACCCAATTGGGGCCCAGCTGAGCGGACCTCACCCGGCTGACTACGCCAGTGTGACGAGAGCCTCCCTTTCTCCCCCTCCTTCGCACCACCGCTACATTTCATCCTTCCAATGTCCATGCTCTTGTGCCACCTCAGGGTTTTCAAAACCAATTTGTCTTAAAGCAGGATTTTTTTAAGGCTGGAAGGAATGATGGAAAACCTAATATCTCTAATACAGCAAAAAAATCGAGTCCTTAAGAGGAATCTACTTAAACGTTCATTGTCTCATCTCAAAAAAGATACATGTAAAGTAAATTTCTCGAAGAATTGTCTATGGCGCAACAAATGTCATTTATATCAATTACTGAGACCTGGCTTAGACCTGGGGTCCTTGACGAGAAATAATGATCAATGGTTTTACACTGTATCGTTGTGACAGGAATAGGCCAAAAAACGCCGTCTTTCCGCACGGTGGAGTGTGTCTTTACGTAAGAAATGAATATGTTACATCCACTACAAAAATGTCCAATGGAGAAGTCGAGATTCTTATTGTTCATATAAAATCATTGAATTAACCCTAATTACAATATACAGGCCACCTTCTTGCTCTCCTGTCTTATTTTCCGAAAGCTTAATGTTCATCCACAATGAACTGGCCAAGACAACTTGCTCGCACTATCATACTTGGAGACTTTAATTTCCCGAAAACGGTAGTTGAGTGGCATCCTAGCCCCTTGGTTACATACCGTTCCCCAAATCCATTCAACTTGCTACAAAAACTTGAAGATTTTATGTTCGGAGGGTAACCTGTCCCAGCACGTGGGCACCGCCAACACGAGTCGACAGTGTACTAGATCTAGTACTTGCCAGTGATCCGGACATGATATCTACTATCCAAGTAACCCAACTGACCTCTCCGATCATAGCATTCTGGAAATATATACCACAATTCATGAGGAAAAAAATCCCAAATCCCCAAAAAAGTCTCAAAAACTGGACTTGCCAAGTATTGCTTTCATGAAGAATGCTGGCCCTTGATAATCTCAACTATAGAATCTTTTGACCTTTTACCAAAATGGAAGGAGCCTAACATTGACGATGCCATGACACTGCTCATAAGCTCACTTGAAGGGGCATGGTGACCAAGTAGGGAGTACCTCTTTTGGCGAATAAAGAAAATGAAGCAACTTTCCGAAACGGAGACAAAAGCTCTTCAAGAAACGGGTGTCATTTGTCAAGAGGCTGAAGTCCCTGGATGATGATTTTGCGTTCTGAGATGAACTTGTCATGATGTCTGACGTTGACAGTACGTCATCGTCTCTTGGCGAGACAAGGTGCTTAGTACCAATTACCCAAGCCTGGAGAGCCTCTATAATAAACCGTTTGTTTATAGTTCCGCAATCCTTTCCATGGAGAACAAGCTCTAGGCAAGCTTTAGCCTCCTCACTTAAGGAGTTAAGGATTTGATCCATAACCCTGGCACAACTTTAGGCAAGAACGGTTAGATCAATCTTTTGACTCTCCACAATTTGTAGTGGAGTGGGCACTCCTACAGAAACTTCCGAACACAAGAACTTGGTTAACTCAGTTGTATTGTTTTGTGTTGTATTGTACTTAATGTGGAGAAAAAAAAAATAAAGTTCGTCACTCTATTTTGCTCCTAATTGATTGCGTTTTTTTTCTATCTCCTATCTCTACTGCTGACATCCAAAAGATGTTTTATCAAGTAAGAGTGCCAGAACGTGATATGAACTACAACTATCATTGTTCAGTCGTTCCACATCTCCTTTCTCACTTCTACTCCAAATCGATGCTCGAGTTTTTACCTGCTGTCAGGAGGCTGGATCGGGAGTCTGATGACCACATGGTCAGTGAAAACGTGTTCCCTTTGAAAATAAATGGTGTATTGAATGAACTAAGGGTTTTATTTCATATGAATTATCAACATCTTCCAATTACATTGGCCCAAATGTAACTCATTGCAATAAAAAATGCTCTGTGTTCAAATGTAATTAATTACAATGACAATTACATGAAAATTGAAGTGCAATAGCAATTGCAACGCAGGTATGGCAACTCGCAATTGGGATTTCAGAAAAACTCCAAACTATCGTTCCTTTTCGATGTTATACTTGTACCAAACGATTGAAAACCCTTTGAATTTGCTCTCAACACTTAAAGTATCACCGTACCCCGATGCATAGGTGACCACATAATTGAGTGATATATACATTCAGGGATGACGATATGCGTTGGGACTGGGTAAATGCTTCATAACCATCCATTAGAAAGCACTTGCAGAAATTTATCTAACACGGAAATATTCAGGGTCATTTTTTAGATAAGAAATCAATGCCGTATTCGCAATATCCCACCTTAGCTTTGATAATCGAATCTGAGCGTTTTACAATTGATTTAAAGGAGGCACGAATAATTTCTAGGCCCAGGCGTCCCAGCTCTGAGTATGGCTAGTGCCCTGTATTAGAAGAGTACGACAGTGAGTTCAGCGCACCACTGCGGCAAAATTTTGAACCTTCAATTCCGTTCCAAAACACCGAGTTTAAATGCGTCCCAGTCCCACACCAAACTCGTTTTTCCTAATGTTATTGCCTTAAAGGTTAGTTTTAAGGTTGAAGTTGCATTTCAGACATCCTTAAACGTAAGTTAATGTTTTAAACACCACTTTATGCGCCACTTTGTCCATTTTCTGGTGAAAAAGTGCATAATCTGAATTTGGTGTTGCTGTGATTGCAGGTAATGATGTCTAAAGAGTAACTTCAGCCTTATAACTAACCAATAAGCGATAAACATTTATCAAGATGCGTTTGGTTTGGATCTGGGACGCATTTAAACTCATTGTTTTGGAACGGAATTGAAGGTTCAAAATTTCACCGCAATGGTGCGCTGAACTCACTGTCGTACTCTTCTAATATAGGGCACTGAGTATGGCTAATGCACTATGAAAATGGAGTTTCGTAGTACAAAGAGCAATCTAGCGGGGACGTGACGAACACGGTGGCCTTCCTAGACCCTTTCCTCTAGTGTTATCAGAAAGTAATTGCTAAAAATAGCTGATTGAGACTTTTTTGTTGGACTGTCTTAAGCCTGTAGTAGATGCAAAATGATGGCTTATATGTATTTTTATTTTTAAGGCAAATTGTTCTTCTGTGATAGTGTTTTTGGCGTCACAATTAGAGTAGACTTGATATTAAATATTCAATATTAAAGCAATTCCAAATCTATAAGTGATGCTGGTTTTGCTCCCTTGAATTTGATTAGCAATGAATCACTTTTCTGGCTTGCGTATCAAAGCCAGGAACAGCTGAGCTAACATGGACAGAATTCTCTTTTTCAAATCTTTCCCGCCATTACAGCAAGCGGACGACTTTTGACTTGATCAACAGACTCCTCATAACAATGGCCTCGCGGATTATGATCAATGGCGGTGGTAAAAACTGACAATGTTCAGAGATTTCAAAGGTCGTGTACTCAGCAAGAAAGACCTGGCTGGTTTCTCCCACCAGTGCCGTGATACTTTCCCCAGATTTTAATCATGCAGGCCTCCCAAAGCAGATAAACTGAGCACAAAGAAAGTGACATTCATAAACAATTTGAAATCGTGTAATTCAAGAAAGAGTTTTAAGCTGTGGTCAAAACAAAAAATCTCTTTAGTTTTGGGCAGATGACATTTCTCTCTCCAGACCTCTACCTCTTTAGCTTTTGCATGGGCAGGTAAGCTGTTTACCAAACTAGGCAAGCAGTTTGCTTGAAGCCAGATATTTCTTTGCACTCTGTGGGCAGTGATGAAGGGTACTGCAAGAAGTAAAAGGTTGCGTTAAAATGGCTTTGTTCTTCTAGACGAAATCGCACTTCTAATGCGTTACAATCACAAGAACTTCAATAGCCTCAGGTGCTTTTGAGACACTGTAATGGAAGTTCTCTCTCAAGCATGATTAGGAATTGAGTTGGTTACCATTTTACAAAAATGTAAATCTACTGAACATTATGGTATGGAAGCTACTCTTTCATAGCATGACCCGGCTAGTTGCAGTATTCTCATCCAGGACACAAGCTCCAAAGAACGCTCATGCACACTTAGCACTTGGCAAGAGAGACGTCAATTTTGAGCCAAAATTAATGTTCAAATGTACTTATCATAAAGTTCAAAGAAAACACATCGGCCTTCCTCTATCCTTTAAAAATGTAAGATATTTTTTCCAACATGGTTCTTCTTGTGACGGCTCTCTTCCTATTATAAAGCATCACTTCAGGTTGCAACTAGTACACCTCTAGCTCGTTTCCCCTGCGCCCTCAAAACATATCAGCCATTACCTTACG
This sequence comes from Tigriopus californicus, assembly GCF_007210705.1. Taxonomy (NCBI): domain Eukaryota; kingdom Metazoa; phylum Arthropoda; class Copepoda; order Harpacticoida; family Harpacticidae; genus Tigriopus; species Tigriopus californicus. The sequence goes on from NC_081451.1 coordinate 15,903,531, forward strand.
TGTACGCCAAACGCCCTCTCTTCAGAAATTACGTTCAAGTAAAATGCTGTCAACAAACCCCGAAACCTTCAGGTCATCACAGAGAAAGCAAAACCTAGAGAGAAACCTAAAACCATT
>NC_081451.1:15903680-15906483 GCF_007210705.1 Tigriopus californicus
GGTGCAATGTTCTAGTTGCCGATTCAGCTGCAGTAAAAACCACAACAAACACGAATTGTACTCTTCTATGTTTCTTCTTGTATGAGGGCATGTCAAGAAATAGCAGACAATTTGATTTCGTTTGCCAGAAATCGCTTGAACCTGAGGGGTCCTAACACGCATGGTCATACATACCTGTATAAGGAATGGCAAGATCTTCATTATTTGTAGAAATTACCTCGTATTCAAACTTTTGTGCCCATTTGGGAATAGAGGAATTCATTCAATTGATTAGGGTTGGTTCGAAACCTGCGCAAGCCCATCCCATAGCGTAAACGTAATATTCATGAACTTCAATTTCTTCGTTGAACTCAGGGGGTGGAGCCTTGATAGTGTTGAACAAATCCTTATGCTTGCAATTGTCATACATTTCCAGTTTTAACTCGTCCAAGGTGGTGGAAGAATCTGTGACGGATGCAAAATCAAGCTTGATTTTTTTTCCTAAAGTTGTTTATCAGATGAATATTCTCACGCACAAGTCGAAATGGTATAAGCATAGTCATCCACAGGGACAATTGCATCCAAGCTCTTGAATTCGTACTTCCTTTGCAGAGTCTCCAATATCATGATTTCCATGGAAGGAACAACATCAGGATATCTGTAATAGTTAGGAAATATGGCTCTTTTTAGACAATGGGAGCAATTATGAGCAGTATTATTGGGGGCCCTCCGGATTCCAGACATTATCTCTTTTGTGGAAAACACTCCAAGGAAATTTTAAGAAAGATTAGTTATTTCTGGTGAACGTTGATGAGAGCTTGTTAAAGCCAATTCAAAGTCGGAACCGAAAACCTGGACGCTGAAACTTCATCAATTTCAATAAATGAGGCCAACTGTGACCAAGTCAGTTATCTTTCTCAGGATTGGGCGACTTTTACAGTTCTGTCTTCAACTTAGATTAATGAAATGGAACAAAAACGAACGCCGAAGGACATTCAAAGGAAGACCCAAATGGAACTGCTGGGGAGGGTAATGGACCAATCAGCGGTTGTCAAGAAAATTAGACGCTTAGAAGTCCACAGTGTAGAGCGAGTACACTGCTTGGAAGGAATCTGGAAGGGATTGCCGCAAGGCCCACACCCCTCTAAGTAGCAAAATATGCATTCGCACCTTTTTTGTAGGCCTGAAAAGGTCCATTCTGAATAATTTAGAGACCCTACATGTCTTTTCTTGCATAACAACTTGTTAGTCAAGTTAGATCCGTGGGTCTGGTGACATACGGTTGCTTGTGGTGAAAGGAGATGGACTTTTGATGACTGAATGTTGGTATCAGCGGGTGTGATAGCTTGCTCAAAGCGATGATTTTTTTTTCATTTTTACGTCTCAGCCTTTGTTTGTGCAGGGGGTATTTTGCATGGGAAAACGACTTGAGGGTGGTGTGTTGGTTCACTTGATCTGGAGATCAGCTTTTTGACTTGAAAAAGGTTTGAAAGACAATTTCAATTCATTGTTGGTCAAAATTGGTGATAAGGCAAATAATATTTAACATGTCAAATATGCATAACACTGAAAACTAGCCAATTAAGCAAAATAAAATAGTTGCACATTCTGCACATCCTTAGTTATGTCAAATACTCACATAGCGATGGATTTCAAGGTTATTCCACTTAACGGGTGTTGTTTTTGACTCAAAGGGTGTTTCAGGAAGCCTTGGCCTTGTTTCCAAATATTGACAGACGGGATGGTTGCAGCAGGAGTCCAAATCTCAAAGAAAATCTACAAATGTGGAAAATGATTCAGCGGTGAGATTTAACGGGATGTCAATTTTCCTCTTTTATGTGCTGTATGTGAGCTATTCTTTCATCAACATCAGAAAGTGCTCTGACCAACTAATCAATAAATTTATTTTTTTTCCAGACTTCCTGAAAGTTATTGGATATTGAATTCCTGGCAATTCAAGCCGTACACACTTTTTACCTAATGCATTTTTCTTAACTTTATATTCATATGATATTTGATCCACCAACGAATTAGAGTTGGCAGACCGAGCTAGTCCTTGAATGCAGGAATGATCTGGAATGAAATAATCAGTCGGGCGCCATCAAACTCCTTTTGGGTCAACACGGGACCCATAAGGACACCCTTTTTGTTTCACTCGGAGTACTTACACATGGTTCTTTGGCCATCTTTCTCGCTCTACTTACAACGCTATAGATTAGTAAATGGTTACACACACATCGGTCAGAACGTTGTGCTCTATCAAATAATTTTCTACCTGGTTCTCATAGGGTTCTGACACTTTGAAGACCTGTGCTTTGTTCTTCAATATCTCGGGAAGAGTCACTCGCGGCCCTTTTGTAATTATCATAATACGGTGGAGCTCTGGTTTGGCCAATATCTCCATCACCTCCGGGTCAAGATCCGCATGCAGATCAACAACTGCTAGACAAGGTATTCCTTTGAGCAGGTTCAAAAGTTTGTCCGAAGAGTTGACTTTTGAAATGTCAACACATTGAGATTGAAATGGGAGCACTGAAAGGTAAAGGGATAAATATTAGACAAAGAATTGTGAGAGCTAAAAAATTGAGGGTTAATGGGGGGAGTTTACTTGATGGGTTTAATTGTTTTTTAGCTTAATGCAACGCTAGACCTTTTCGCTTCTTTCTGTTTATTTTTGTTTTTGAGACAAAGACAACCCAGCAAAGCTTGAACCGCAACTGAAAACAAAACAACTCCGTCGGTAACGTTCCTTTGCTAAAACGGCGATGTTTTACCATTACTTTTATGAAAAAGTAATGCAATACGGGATTTTTTGGAGGGGGGG
>NC_081451.1:15906519-15921634 GCF_007210705.1 Tigriopus californicus
ACACCTGAGCGGCTGATAGGGCATGGGTATAATTGTAAAGGCGCTCCTTTCAATCGGCTGGAGGTGCAATGTTCTAGTTGCCGATTCAGCTGCAGTAAAAACCACAACAAACACGAATTGTACTCTTCTATGTTTCTTCTTGTATGAGGGCATGTCAAGAAATAGCAGACAATTTGATTTCGTTTGCCAGAAATCGCTTGAACCTGAGGGGTCCTAACACGCATGGTCATACATACCTGTATANAAAATGCAACGCAGTACAAGTAATGCCGTGACTCAAGCCCGGCAACCAAGTAACATAAAGGAACTTTGCCCTGCTGAAAATGGGAGCCCAATTTTAAGAAACCCCCATTTTCACAATTCCCAGGGTATAGTTTCTTTCTTCCAGAATTAACTACTTATTACACAATAAATGGTAGCAACATTTGACCACGGAGTCCTAATGCCAGGAAGGACGTTACCACCATTCCTAAGGTAAGGGCAAAGACGTATTTGCTAACTCCTTGACTGGACAAGCTTGTCAAATCATTTACGCGGTCTCTGGACCCTAAACGCAAGCTTGACGCCCAAATTCTTAGATATCATTGACCTGCTGGGTAATCCTTTTGCCAGGATGACTTCTAATTGATAAATAAGATAGCCTTTGTCGTTGGGGTACCGCATTGGTAGAGCATCTGCTTTCTAATTGGCGAACCCTGGTTCGATCCCAGATTTGCCTCATTTGTGGTATTTGATAACAGCATGAGTTGCTGCTTTTAACAACTTACATGACCGAACCTCGGCGGTGGTCATTCCGAGGGTGAGATAATAATTAATGTTGACTGTGGCGATAAAGCGAGAATATCCCTAAACTGGCAGACCGAGCGAGAGACCAGCCATCTGACTTTACAGCCAACAGAACAACAAAACAAGATGGCCTTAGTTCCGACGCACTCTGGCTAAGCCAAGCCTGATTTGACTGGCGCGGCCATATCTTCAAGGTCGGACCAGAATCAGTTGTTCTTTGATAAAGTGGACTGGAGGTGCAATTTATTCACGTCTTTTTATTTCTCACACGAGAGTTTTTCTGTCTTTTCTTTCCTTTCCCATAAAAACTCATATTTCGGATATATACAATAATCATCACCAACCTCGAGAGACGGTCATGTTAAATTGGGGAATGAATCCAAACGGAAATTCGTCCGATAAACCCGTCTCAACAGCCTTTATTAAGTCACGTTTCCTGGTTGGTATTAGTATGGAGCTTCTTCGCATCTTACTCGCACATATATATGCTAAGGATATTCCCACCCCGACAGTCCTCGTTATCGGGGATGACTTTAGTTAGGGAAATAACAACTGAACCAGTAATTCCTACAGTACAAATAAGCTTAGCCCTGAATCGAACCTTGGGCAGCAATCTGTTAAGCAGGAGCCCTACATACTCGCTACTTCTGCTAGCCAAATCTCTTTGTAGAGCACTGCAGAAGGAATCTGTTTTTTAGAAAACCATGCCGTATAATTTATCAGAGTGACATTACCTGAGAGATGAAGCCTTCCATTGGAGAGGATGACACAACCGTTAGCTTCTTGTTGCAAGATGTAGTGAATGGATGGCGCAAAATGTTCAAACTCGGCACCAAAACATAATCCGATCACCCAGATAAGGACAAATAATTCAGTGATGATGCTCCTTCGCATGTTGGATGTTATGTGAAAAACAGTAACACGACGTCTTACTCGACCAGACGTTGATATACCAAACTTCTTGATATTCAAAATGAGGAAGAAAACTTGGAAGAAACTTTTTCCCACATCCTCCTAATGTGATGGCGTTTGAACCACACTTTTATCCTTTGCATGATGTAATTTAGAAGTCAAGATTGATTAGGAGTCTCTTCAAGACTTTTTAATTCTAAATGTTAAACCAAAACTGTCATGTACTTTTTGATACCACATCCTGATTAGTAGTGGCAAGGTAACTATGATACTTACCTTCTTGTTTTAAGTTTGGCTTGGCATTACAATCACTCAACGAATGAAGTACGCATTAATGCTTTATTGCCAAGAGGATTGTAGTTCAGACTAAAAGTTGCCAACTTTTGAGAAGATGAAGTCCGATCATTTTAGAGCTTCCACTCTACTGGCAAACAAAGCAAAACGTTGTTTTGAGGGATTTCATATTTGAATAGACATAAATAGACAAAACGTAACAATGACTAAGTTCTAAGAGGAAAACCTTCTGTTTTTAGAAATATTTGAAAACACTCCATGACTTCACTGTCAAACGTCTTTCTGCCTTCAAGATGTCTCTTTATCCAGGAACTCTAAAGAGAGGAAACGACACGGCTTTCCCCTGACTGCCACGTTAGGCCATTGCGTTGAATAAAGACAGTAACTCTAGTATCAATAAAACAAGATTATTCATACTGCATAGTACATTTAATTGTTTTTTTTTATTAAATAATGATCTCTTTGATGTACAACTCCCATCATATAGTAAATATTTCTGAATTGATTTTGAAGCTCAAAAGAATAAATGTAATACCCATGACCATCAAATTTATCAAAACAATCAAATTGTCTTTCAAATCAGTGAAATATTGCGCAAAACTGGCTCAAAAACATGCAAAGATAGAAGATAAACAAGAATCAGTTTATTACTTGATGAGTAACTTACACCGACAAAATAAAAAAAAGAAATGTAAGGATTAAGCAATAAAGGAATATGTACATAAATGTTAACATATTAGAATATGTGGGATGGACAATTGATAATTTTGCCTTGTCACACATTTGACAAAACCATCAGGCATTGGTGGAAAATGAATGAGCTACCTTTTGGTAGAGTTTAGATTTCTACTTTTTAGGAAGTTTGCGTGAAAGGCAGGCATTATTTAAGAGGCACAGAGTAATACCAAAGCACAGTACACTAGATTTCAATTTGAACTTTGGACTCCAATAAATTTGTTTTTTTTTGCAAAAGCTTGCAAAATAGTCCAATAAAACAGGTGTCATATCTCTAAACATATATTATTCCATGATTATGAGGCATCCAAATGATTTTAAAGAACATGATGTAGCTCAGAGCTACAATATGTCTACATTTGGATTGATGGCTATCCCTAGAGTGAGAACCATATTTTCATTTCAAGTCCACCAAATTGCTTGAAATTTGGTCAATATGTTCCTCAAACAATTTTCTTTAAATAATATTATTAGCAAAGAAATATTGACGGATTGTATTTAGAGCAAATTCTTATTTTATCAAGAAAACCTAATTAGCAAATTTCAGTTGTTGTACTTCAAGATATGTTTGAAGTCATTTTAAGTATATTAACAAGCCTGGTTTGAAGCACATACCATCAATGGTCACAAAAATGATATTTGTCACATATTTAGTTCAACAGTAATACCAGTAATTGACATTGAAAAAATTCCGCATCATAAGTTTAGGACTTACATGGCGGGAAAGGTTTGATGATCAAAAAAAAGTGGCGTTTCCTCCCTTGGGTCCTTGCTTAATCATAAAATGTTGACGAGAAATGACGAGGTGAAAAGCTCTGAGAATTCATACTTGTACGCCCTCTCAACTAAGTGTCTCCACAACATTGATTTATGCAAAGATGTTGTCGTAAACTACTTCGGTTTTGGCAGAAATTCGATCAATCTCGATTTTTCCCATCACTGCATACCACGCATCATCAAAGTCGTACATATTTCCTTGCAAGATGTTCGAGGAGAACACCCTCCTTCTTTCTTCTGAGCTCATGTACCTTCTTTAAAAGTTTTCTTTAATGATTTAATGTCATTTTGATTTCCTTCTTATCGCCGAAAGTCATCCGGCCCTAAAAGACGTGGCAGTGAATTAGGGGACACCATGTGACCGGCTCATCCTTGAGTGAATTGGGATGATAAATATGAAAACGAAAAGCTCCTCTTTATGAAGGTGTAACCTTCATTATTGACACATTGAAGTAGCAGCTGCACGACGAAAAGCAGCACAAATTTTGGGAGGTCATTGGAGCACTTTTCATAACAGTAGAGGTACTAAAAATCCAAGTTATAAATCTCAATATTGAACAATAACAGTTTCTAAGTTTTCAAAAAGTTTATTGCAAAAATGCGAAATTCTAAAATACAAAAAAATCAGCCGCAAAACGGCTTTTTTTCTTCTAAAATTAGTTTTTATTCATGTTAATGAGTGAAACTTAGACACTTAAAAAAAATACCTACCTTCATGAACCATTCCTTTAATGGATAAAAGAACTGAGCCTTCAATTTAAACCTTCAGCAAAGAGATATGAAGCCTCAAAAGTAGGAGTGATCTCTCAAAATTTGACGATGACGTCATCTTCCTTTCCCGCTTCAATGAGTCAATAGGGTTTGGACATTGATTTTACCTGGCTCTGAAGACTGCTAGTGGTCTAGGTTTAGGGTTTCCGAGTCGCCCAAATTATCGAGTTCTCGCCAATTCACCTTTCCCTTATATTGATCGTTATTTGATCGAATTGACTAGTTAGCTGATATCAACCAGGGTGACTCCAAGTCACAATGTATGTTGACAGTGAAAGCCGTGTCTTGTGGCATTGACAATTACGGGAGTGATCAAAACGCATGATATTGCGAATATCCCAAGTTTTAGAACGTCAAATGAACGTCGGATATGCACAAATTCTGATTTATGGTTCATCAGAGATTTTTAAAACATGAAATACCTAATCAATCAACTCTTCAATCACTTGTGGAGCAAAAGCAGGCCTAGAGAGGAGAGTCTTCCAGAATGAGCACACGAGTGAAAGGCACACGTTTTTAATTTTATTCTGTCACCAATGAGTTCCTCTGGTTTGCAAAAGGTTGAACAAGTCTAAAGATGTTTCACTAGGAACATTACAAGAATGAGAGATGAATGAGGAAACCTTCTTGGCAACATGTTGATGAGGGACACTCCAAGACACTACCCAAGTGGATTGAAGAGTGCGGATGATTACTTTTGCACTCACTGGGAAGTTTGCCACTGCCCGCCTCCGCTGTATCACCCAAAGTGTAACGTGACTGTCTCTTTGGGCTAGTTAAAGAAACACATCAAGTGTGCAAACCACCACAAAGAGGACTCCGCAATCATCATTGCTACCTTCTGCTAAACGTCTAGTTTGGGAGAGGCGACTGAGCGTTCAGCTGTGCTGCTTGATCGGAAGAGCAGGCTGAGGAACGCAAACCATCTTGCCCTTCCTCTTGTCCATTATTATTGTTATGGTTTTCTATGCTCTTGTCCTTAGGCTGACTCTCCCTGAGGACCCTCATCTCTGAACCAATACATAATTCCCAGGGAATATCCACTAATTTGTTATATGCATCAATGGCACGGACTTTAAAAATGAAAGCATTACCTTAACCTTTCCTTGATTACACTGTATGAAATTAAATATCAAATTCGTTCAAAATGACACCAAATGGAATTCTAAACGAGCCACTTTTAAAGAAACCGGCCCTTTGAACGGTAGATGGCGACACCTTCGGACAATTGAAGATCCCAACTTGAAGGCGTCTCTTCGTTGGGGGATCAGAAAAACTATGATTGTGCAGTTATGTAAAGTAAGCAACTTTTTCATATTAAAGTGATGGGAATTCCAATCATTGTAACGGTAAGGAAGTCCAGAAAAACAAGAAGAAGTTCCCCTGGGTGAGAGGCTATGAGAACACAATTCACCCCAAAAACAATCCTCATAAATTAAATGTGTGGGTGAAATAAGGACATTTTGTGTCTTTACCAAAAAGCAGGTTACGTTTCCTTTCAAAACATTGCAAACTGAACTGTTGTTAAGCCTCATGTAAATATCTTGTTCGTAAATCGTATTGCTAAAGTATTCTTATCATCAAGCCATATTGAATTAAAGTCAAAATCGTATGAAGCTGATAACTTATCTTATTAGGCTCGTATATTACCAGATGAATTTTCTCCCCATCAAAAAGGCACCAAATTAATGCTTTCGCCAAAAATTGCCCGCATAATTCTTTTTAAGTGAACATCCAACTTCAATTAAGAAATCTAGGCTGCCAAACGAGCCTTGGTCTTGATGACAAGTTCGTAGGTCCGTCAATGCACTTCAGGTCCGTTTTCTCCGAAATGAGCAAGTCGTTTTGAGACTTGCCACATGCATTGAAACCGAGGTACTAAAGTGCACAACTAACACGATGTGAGGAAGATGATCATTCGCACTTTGAAAGCCTGACCCTTCAGTCGAATTTCAATCTTGTTCCTTCACATTCCAACGATACTATCTGATTTGTCAACCCTTAAGAGGGTCAAGCATGTGCATTTAGGTTAGTTCTTGAATCGAAAGTAAATCCTAATCAATGACTAGCATTTTTGAGGCCAGAGATGCCAGGGGCATTCCACAGAAAGTTCATGACGAAATCCCGACAAGTCATTTCCAATTTCTCTAATTTTAGGCAGACTCTTGGGTTTGTGTGTAAAAAAGCCACACGTTACATATAAATTTCTAGATACCTGGGCTATCCGGGGCCAATTCTAGGGCAGTGTCCAATTTTGACACAACCGCGTGGCCCTCTTCGTTTAAAAGCTTTAAATCCAGCTGTAGAAATCAAATTGAGGTTTCAAAATACTCGTGAGAAAACGGCCTATCGATTGAGTGATGATAAATTTGTATGCAATTCGAAATTCGAAGAATTATGCCTCCATCTAACCAACCTTTGACCTGTGCCAAAGTGCAATCAAGATTTTCTTACTTTTTGGCGTTTACACGGATATATTAAAGCTCTACAAGTACTCAAAAAACCAGAAAGGAGATCTCAATTGGATTAGGCTTTGGTTGGCGTATGTCATAAATATTCACAATTTATTGGTGCTCTCACCCAACCTTTGCCGCGATGATTTCTCAAAACTGAATGTGAGGCCATGCAACTTTCAAGAAAGACTCACATTTATTCGTCAAATTTGCATGACTTTCTTGTTGAACGACACTCAGAACAACACCATCCACGAGTAACTCGCAATAAGTATCAATTTCGATTTGAGATTATGAAAAGCCTTTTCTTCATCACAAGTGTGCAAATGGTTGAATTGCAGGACCTGAGAAGCCGGAAAAATGTGTGTTAATTTTTTTCTGTCTTTTTATTTGTGCCTTTCGCCCTAATATGTACTGGAGTAGCAACTACTTTGACACTGATGACGGCAATTGTTACGTCTGATTCCTTTGAAGTGTTTCGCTCTGGGTTCTGCCATAGACTGGCGTTTATTCACGTAGATGACCAGGGTTACCACATTATCCCCCGTTCAAGATAAAACACTGGAAAAATATTAGATAAAAGAAGCAATATGAGGAAGTAGGAACCGTTAAAAGCGGCATTGGCAAAATTATGCTTGGAAAAACTTCAGTTTGCTTATCGCACGACCAGAACGTTTTGTGATTGACATAGTAGTTCTATCAATTGTATTAGAAATGCCAAAAGCGGGCTTCAGCCTTTCAATGGAAACGGAATCGACTTTTCCTGAGCGATATTTAATGAAAAAATTCTTTTTCCGTTGCATGACCAGGAAGGGTCCACGGTAGGGCCGATCAAGAGGTTTTTTGACAGAAAAAACCACTTCCCACACATGTGTTTATGATTCCATGCCCTTCATGAGGCCATCAGGTTGCGACCAAGTTTGAGAGTGCCATGACTAAGGGACAAGAGATCTACCGGAAATGGCTTGGCGTAATTCAGAGACAAATATATCGGGTTGGGCATCGTTACATTTGGAGGAGAAGAAGGCTCCAGGGAGACGAATGGGAGCCCCATGAACCATATCGGAAGCACTGTAGCCCACATCTTCTTTCACAGCCGAGCGTATTCCAAGTAAATGGCGGGGAGGTGTTGGCTCCACTTAATGTCACCGTTCAAACGAGCTTTCAAGGCGGATTTCATGTGATGGTGAAAGCTTGCAACAATTCCATTCGAGCATGGATGATAGGCTGTGGTGGATTTCGTAGTTGTGCCAAGAAATGTACCCAAGGAGTGCCACAAGGTGCCGACAAACTGTCGACCTCGGTCGCTTACAATAGTAGCGGGACCAGGGATGAGAAGTTATAAAAAGCCATTTTTGACCACCTGGCAGAAAATGGTGGCATAAAGTGGCAGAAATTTCTTCAAAGTCGATTTTTGCCAACGAGGACATAACTTAGATGGGAAATCATTAAAAGCCATTTNCGATTTTTGCCAACGAGGACATAACTTAGATGGGAAATCATTAAAAGCCATTTTTGACCACCTAGCAGAAAATGGTGGCATAAAGTGGCAGAAATTCCTGCAAAGTCGATTTTTGTCATCATTGAGCGGGGCAGTAGAAAAGAAGGCTTGAGCACAAGTTACGGCAGTAGCATCTGGTATAGGCGTTGTCATTGTCAAAATATGCATCATGCCATCTGAGGGTGGCAACGGGCCGACAAGATCAACATGAACGTCCATAAACCAAGCTTCAGTTGTGGGAAATGGAGTCAACGAGGAACGGTTGTAAGTTTGAATTTTAGAAGCCTGGCAATCAATGCACTTCTTACCCAATCAGAGACATTGGAAGCAAGATTTGGCCACGAAAATGAGTCTTGCACTAGGTTCACAGAAGCCTTGACACCTGGATGAGCAAAGCTATGTACATAATTGAAGACCTGTTTTCGCATGGACTTTGGGACGAGTGGTCTTGATTTGCCGGCCGATCGATTGTCGAGCAGAATTGAGGTATCATCGAGGGTGGACTCTTTCTCGGCGTAGCTTGGCAAAGTTGAAAGGGGATTAAAAGTCGGATCAACAAGTTGTGCCTCGGCGATGGCTTTGATCAGGGAGGATACACCCACAAGTGCGATAGGATTTCGAGAGAGAGCATCGGCAACGGAATTGACCTTGCCCTTAACAAATCGGATATCCGTAACAACCACCTCAGAGATCTCAATCAGACTTCGAATTGTTCTGTCGGATTCAGAGGTGGTCGTTGACTTCGGTAAAAGCAAAAACTAGGGGACGGTGATCGGTCAGGACATGGATATGGGATGCTGGAATGCGCTCAAGAATGTGACGAAATTTCCTGACAGCGCGTTTGAAGGCCAGAAGTTCTCTCCTAAAGGTGTCATATATCCTCTCAGGGTTACACAAGGATTTAGAAAAAAAAATGAAATGGGACGCCCCATCCTTGACCATCATGGTACTGTTCCAAGACAGCTCCAATGGCAACCATGCTGGCGTCTGTAACCAGGCGAGTGTTACGATGAGGTGATGGAAAAGCCAAGACGTGAGAAGAAGCCACTGTAGACTTGAGTTTATCAAATGATCGTTGTTCTTCTTCGGTCCATCAAGGCAAATTGGCGGTGGATTTCATCGAATGGTCGGAACCACATGGTTTCTTCATGAGGTCATACAGAGGCTTGGCAATCCGTGCAAACATGGGAACAAATCGGGCATAATAATTTGCGAGGCCTAAAAGCTCTTGGAGGTTTTGAATTGTTTTGGGTTCTGGGAAAGAAACGGCAGGTTCAATACCGGTAGGCTTGGCACTCACTCCGGACTCTGAGATTACATGAACAAGGCATTCCAATTAGATAGTACTGAATGTGCGCTTTTTCACATTAATGGTTAAACTATGCGTCGCCAGACGTTCCAAAGCAGTCTCAACACTGATCAAATGATCAGCTGAAGTTGACCTGAAAACGATGATATCGTCGATATAGGCGAAAACTCCTCTTATGCCACGAAAAACCTCAAACACAAAGCGTTGGAATATCTGAGCAGTGTTACGCAATCCGAAAGGCATAACCAGAAATTCCTAAAAAAAGAAAAACCACAAAGAGGAGATAGCACTGAACTTAATAGTCAGGATGCATTGGGGTTTGATGGAATATCTTACAAGGTCCAACTCAGAAAAGATCGTACGGTCAGGAAGAAGTGACAAGAAGTCATCGAGATGGGGAAGAGGGTACGAATCTATGAGGGTCTGTGATATCCCGGTGATGAGCATGTTGCTCATGCTCTGTGTTGGGACGGCCCCGTGTCCCTGTGTTGGGACGGCCTCGTGACCCCGGATGACTCCCCCCCCCTGTGTGAGGGAGATGTGATATCCCGGTGATGAGCATGTTGCTCATGCTCTTTGAATAATAATGTTAATTCTAGTCATGTATATAAATGTGTACTAGTCAGCAATAAAGTCAGTCACGAAGCGTACACAACAGGGTCCAGATACTTAGGCGCCTGAAATCACCACATGGTCTAAGGGTGCCATCAGATTTGGAAACAACATGTTGATGGACGAATGATACCCAGGCAGAGCATAGTTTCGACCGAGTCTTTTGTCGATTCCATTTTGGCGCCAAATAGTCGTCGAGGTTTGGCCTTGACATGTTCAGAGCCAAAGTTATCCCTCAAAACAATCTCGCAAACCACATCGTACTTCACAACCGCTGTGAAATCAGTGCGTGGGTTGAGGACATATCTTGACAAGGAAATAGACATGAGGCCTTGTCCAAGGGTGTAGCAGGGACTGGAGACCATGTAGCCCCGGAGTCAGCGAGCCACACAATACCGGAAGCTGCATCCTTGATCTTGATTGCGTTGGTTTTTCCATCCATTCGGCAATGCCATTGAAGGCACTGGGGTAATCCTTGAATCGGGAGGCAGGCTCGACATCAATGAAGACTTTGCGCATGTCGGAGCTAGAAGAGCGCCATTGACAACCCTTAACACAGGAGATTGCAGATGAGCTGTACTTTGTATAAAAGTGGCAAATAAACTTGCCATCTTTGAAGGAAAACCGGTTGTCTGGAAACTTAAGCGCTACAGAGTCTGTCTTTGAGGCAGTCTGGTTCCCCTTCTTACTCTTCTGTTTTGCACCAAATTTATGGGCTGCTAGGACTTTGTGGGCCGCCTCAAAAATGTCCTCTTCAATCTCAAAGCTAGGGGGATTGCTGACAAGTCGAGCTCTTGAACTGGTTGATGGAGTTTGACGAGCTCTTTGTAGCGCAAGCTGGCGCCCAGCTATGACAGCTAGCTCGTGTAATGAAGTGGTCATAGAGAGAATAGCGATGTTGGGACCAATGGTTTCGGGAAGCTTGCGTATGAACAAAGCACGAAAAGCCTAAGGCGATGCCGCCGATGCCGCTCCATCAGGCCACTACTTCTTTAAGAAGTTCAAGGTTTCTGTTGGTTGGGTGTCGCCTACGCGATAAGCGATGCAATCTTCAAAGAGCTCAATGTAGCTCTTTTTGGATGCCTTCAACACGTGGTTTTTAAAGTGAGTGTAAGGTTGACCAGAGAAAGAATCTACCTCATCTTCACAGGTCTCGATGATGGAACTGAAGCGATCGAGTTCTTCCACTTCCAAAGCCTCCACAACGTGGTGGTACTTTGTGGACTCCCTATGATCTTGGCCAAACGAAACTGACTTTCGACAGAACGGAACCAGCTCTCCGGAAGACGGGGGTTGTACCGAGGGATCTTTTCAGAGACGGCCATTACGGGTTCAGCCGTGTCAAAGGCAGAATCGGGGTTTTGGGTGGCCATAATGATCAAAACGTAGCTTAAGACGCTGACGAATTGAAGGAGGTTGACAGGGCAGGCGCCTAGACTGTCAGGTCAGGTAGTATTCGTAAGTCAGGGCATAGACCACTGAATCTTTTCAGTGGTTTATAGTCGGGGTTACCAATGAAGTGTCCTGCTCTGGGTTCGACTATAGACTGACGTTTATTCACGTAGATGAACAGGGTTACCACACCTTAATACAAACAAAGTGCTTTGAAAATTATCAGCCTTAACTTTGGGAATGCCGAAATATTAAGTTTTCAGTCAGTCAGTAAGACTAAATGAAGAGCACAACATGAAGCAAGGAAGATAATCATGCACCATTTTCTTTCAAGTCCAGGGAACAATGTTATACGCAAGATTATTTACCCTTGTTTTGTTGTTCCGAGGCCAGGCTGCTTATATACATGCATCTTACTTTTTTGCTAAAGTTCCTGCCTTAAGCAAACTTAGTCTTTACGTCAATCGAAATAGCTTATGAACAACTTTGGGAGCAAGACGGCTCTGGAATGGACGGCTCCGGAATGGAGGGATCTGGGTTGAATATTAAAGCATGGCCATCTTTCGATGAACCATCGCAAACTTGTGACGGTTCTTCAGATCAAGTAATCAATATCACCTTCACGGACACCACTGGATGCTTCGGAATCCAAACGCCTGGTTTTAATGCTGGCGGATATCCACAGTGGACAAATCCAACCCCAGGCCGTAATGACTACTTTTGCGAATACGTGCTTTTGGTGAGTGGTGTCTCTTTTCCTTTGCAATTGAAACTCAAAGCAAACCAGGAGTTGAGGGATCTTTTGAAGATTCAAATTCCTTCCGACCACCCATGCGACTTTGTAAATGCTTGGCTTTTCATTTTTTTGCCATGATATAACAAAGATTTTGATTTCAGATTGAGTGATGTTTCCCAGGGATGATACAACTATCAATAGTGTATCATTACTAGGCTGTTTTCCCAATCCATTTTTTTATCCTCTTCATTTTTTGCCACTCTTATTTCGAAATGACCATTTGAAATGACTTTCAGTACGGTGAAACAAACATACATATATGTGCGTACCACTACTAGACTACATAAACAGGCCCAATTCAGAACAATTTCATTTCAACTTTGACCACAGCTCAGCTCCGGCCTCAGATTTCCAGGTCTGAGCTATTCTTCCCCGTTTTCTTTCCAGTTCGGTGATAATGTTACGGGGACAGTGACTGTTTTCAAAGAAGGTTTCCGTTTCGAAAGTTCATCTAGCGGCTGCTTCGATTTTTTTGCGTTTGGTAATGTGGCCGAAAACAGTGATCTGGAGAATGCCTTTTGCGGAATCCTCTCAGAGGACAAAGAACGAACATTCGATTCCAATTCCTTTTCCTTTGGATTCAGAGCCGACCGTTCTCTTAGCTACAATGGCGCAGATGTTCGTCTGTGTTTTGACTGAAGCAAGAGGTCAGACAGTTGCTTCTTGGATTTGTTTATCTCGTTTGCCCCACGTGTGACAATCAAAGTGTGATATGAAAGATACACAAGAGAAATAAAGCTTGCAGCATTCACTACATTCTTATAATTTGCGTTCTGAAGAAAGTTGCTTCTTTTCATTATCTTCATTGCTCCGCTGCAGAAGCTTGGTAGTAGTAATGTCAGTATCTCTTCCTATGCTGATGATACAAAATTGGTAGTTGGTAGGAATGGTCAGGATTCCGGTTGTCTGGCAAAGGTCCTAGACTAAATTTATTCCTGGGTTGCTGCGAGTAACATGGCCTTGAATGGAATGAAATTCCGCTCAATAACCTTTGGGTCGACGCCATTAGACACTCCACTATTAGATGATGAAGGTAAGGACATTGAGCAGGTCTCATTCATGAAAGATTTAGGTGTAGTCCTCCAAGATAATGGAAAGTTCGATGAGCATATCCAGTTGAAAGTTGGTAAGGCTTTTCAAACATGTGGTTGGATATATCGCACGTTTAAGTCCAGAGATAGTGTCACGATGCTAACTCTGTACAAGTCGATTGTTCAGCCGCATCTTAAATATGCCTCTCCCATTTGGGCTCCAATTAGTTCAGCAGGTTTGCAAAAGCTCGAGCAGGTCCAAAGATGTTTTACTAGGAACATTGAAGATATGAGAGAGCTCTCGTATTGGGAGAGGTTAGAAAGATTGGGATTGTATAGTACTCAGAGAATGTACGAAAGGTATCTGATATTGTACGTTTTCAAATGCATTCATGAGCTTTGTCCCAACCCAGGATTTAGGGTCAATTGTAGTGACCGTAGAGGCTTAATGTGCGTTTTGAAAGCACCTTCAAGCCCTCGAGAATCCAGACTAGTTAAAACAATGAAGTCCAACTCTCTTCTTTCTCGGTCTCCTTCATTGTTCAATTTGCTGCCCTCAAATATTCGTAGGGTTTATGTAGGGGTTGATCCAGTAGCAAGTTTTAAGTCAGACTTGGATAAGTTTTTGACTAAAATTCCGGATCAACCTTATATTCAAGGATTAGCCAGATCAGCCAACTCCAATTCGTTGGTCGATCAAATAATATATATAAATAAAAGTTAAGTAAAATAAATAATCTTCTCGTCTTGAACTGCTGGGATTCCAATCCTGGTAGCAGTAAGGAAGTCCGCAAAAAAAACTATGATATTTGGTCTACCAATGAAGTTGAGTTGGCAGACCGAGCTAGCCCTTGAATGTAGGGTTTACATAATTTATGTATCTGTATGTAATGTATCTAAAATTTGTCCAAATCTGACTTGAAAGATGAAACCAGATCAACAAGGCCTACGCATTCCCTACAAATATTAGAGGGAAGCAAATTAAACAATGAAGGAGCCCGAGAAAGAAGAGAAGTGGACTTCATAGTTCGAACTAGCCTGGATTCTCGAGGGCTTGAAGGTGCTCTCAAAACGCACATTAAGCTTCTACGGTCACTATGTAGAATTGACCCTAAATCCTGGGTTTGGACAAAGCTCATGGATACTTTTGAAGACGTGCAGTATCAGATACCTTTCGAACCTTCTCTGAACATTGTGCAGTCCCAACCTTTTAGTCCCTCCTTAGCCCTCTAGTCTCTCCCAATACAAGAGCTCTATCATTCTTGTGATTTTCCTAGTGAAACATCTTTGGACTTAATCGACCTTTAGCAAACCTGCTGAACTCATTGGAGCCTAAATGGGTGAAGCATATTCAAGATGTGGCTGAACAATCGACTTGTCCAGAGTTAGCATCATAGATGTGGTTAGCATCGTGATACTATCTCTGGACTTAAACGTGCGATATATCCAACCACACATTTGAAAAGTTTTACACACCTTCAACTGGATATGCTCATCGAACTCTCCATTACTTTGGAGGGCTACACCTAGATCTTTAATAGATGAGACCTGCTCAACATGTTTACCTCCATTATCTACAAGTGAAGTCTTCAAAGGAGTTAACCCAGCGGTCATTGAGCGGAATTTCATTCAGCAACAGCAACCCAGGAGTAGCTTATGTCTAGGTCCTTTGCCAGGCTGGTGGAATCTTGGCCATTCCTACCAGAAACTTGCTTTGCATCGTTATTTAATTGAGAACTTTGCCTT
>NC_081451.1:15923771-15980697 GCF_007210705.1 Tigriopus californicus
CAAGCCTGACTTGAAAGATGCTACCGGATCAACAAGGCCTACGCATTCCCTACAAATATTAGAGGGAAGCAAATTAAACAATGAAGGAGCCCGAGAAAGAAGAGAAGTGGACTTCATAGTTCGAACTAGCCTGGATTCTCGAGGACTTGAAGGTGCTCTCAATACGCACATTAAGCCTCTACGGTCACTAGCATTGACCCTAAATCCTGGGTTGGGACAAAGCTCATGGATACTTTTGAAGACGTACGGTATCAGATACCTTTCGTACATTCTCTGAACACTTTCATAGATGAGACTTGCTGAATATCCCTACCTCCATTATCTACAAGTGGAGTATTCAAAGGAGTTGACCCGAAGGTCATGGAGAGGAATTTCATTCCGTTCAGGGCCATATTACTCTTGGTAACCCAAGAATAGAATATTTCTAGGTCCTTTGCAAGGCTAGTGCAATCTTGGCCATTCCTACCAATAACTAACTTTGTATCGTCAGCATAATAAGAGAGACTGGCAGTAAAACTAAGCTTTTGAAACAAATTGTTGCATCTATCTTGTTTCAGAATTTAAATCAGGTCCAGCTCATCTAATCTTTCTACAATTAGATGCCAGTCTTTGAACTTGAACTTTGTCAGACCGACCTCTCTTGCCGCTTTAAGTCTAGAGCACGCCAGCTTTTATCTTTTATTGTTTATTGTTCGGAACGACTTTGGCACTCCCTGGGGTGCATAAGGAGTATTGGCGAAAATAAGTAAATAATTATATCACCATGAGTTGGTATAGAATGGAGTAAAAAAATAATTGTCAGTAATGCACGAGTAGAATATAAGTTGAGAATCAGAATTATGTAGACTCGGCAAGCAGTAACATTAATGAATGAGGTAGGGGGATTGGTTGTAGGAACTGAGCTCATTTCAAAAAATGCCTCACGCTAACACAGTGGTGGATTTCCTGGGGGAGTTCGTTCCATACTCTCAGGACTCGCACACTAAAGCACCGCCAGCGAATTGTGTTCCTTTTGACAGGGAGATCTATTCCAGGGACGCTTCTCACAAACCTGGAACGGGGCTTGGGCTGTGTTTGCAGCAATGATAGGACGGGAGACATATCTTTTTCCACTGTCACTTGGCCCGTACGAATCTAAAAGAGAGTGAGAAGGTCACGCCTAAGCCTAAGCCTAAGCTAGAGCCCTCTAGCCTAAGCATGTACTTGTAAAGGTTCCGCTCTTTTGGAAAGCAGGGCCTGATGAAGGTCCTTTGTACTCGCTCCACTGCTTCTTTGTCCTTCTTAAGGAAAGGTATCAAATAAATGTTCAAATTCGGGAGTGTTAGAAAGTTGGAAAAATCAAAGCAACAGCCGTTTCCAAACTAACGTAAAAGGTTAGGATTGACCAAAAATGCAACTCTGGTTTGAACGAAGAGAAATCAGGGTTACTTTTTGTGACTGACTAACAGGTTTCCAATATTCTGCTAGTGATGTCATATGCCACTGAAAATGTAAATTGGTAGCCCTAGTAGCAACCTCCCGTAATTATTTATTTGATCCCATCAGTAACTGAGACACAATATATGAATGGGTGAAAGATGTGTAGCGTTTATTAACAGAGAGATGAAACTATGGAGATTAATGAGTAAAGGCAGGAAAAATGACCAAACCTTGAGATTCGAATCCGAGTAGTTGTCTGAACACAAGCTAACGTGAAGAGTTGCTACTGTAATGAAAACATTTTTTTACTATTAAACATCTGATGGTTGACATGACCAGATGGTTTTGACAACCATCTGGTCTGGAATCCACCCTCAACGGCAAAATAAGTTGCTTTTCCGACCTTCAGTAATGAGGGAAGGGGTATAATGAGCCACGGTCATCTAGAGATGTGGAATGCAGACAGAAGACAGGGTCTGCGTTCGGTGGTGAACATAGACAGACGTTATTTTTTCGCTCCTG
The DNA here is from genome assembly GCF_007210705.1 of Tigriopus californicus. NCBI lineage: Eukaryota > Metazoa > Arthropoda > Copepoda > Harpacticoida > Harpacticidae > Tigriopus > Tigriopus californicus. The sequence goes on from NC_081451.1 coordinate 15,925,713, forward strand.
AAATCCGCTTTAACATACGACTTGCTTGGAACTTTTCGTGCGTAACTGTTGTTTGCCGTGAAATCCCATGGAACCTTGTGACTGTGTTTAGACGACTGGATATGGATCGCTCGTCCCAAGGGCTTGTTCATGGTGAAATGTCATTTGCCTCAGAGAAAACATATTCTCAGATAGCAACTGCAAATGGAGCGGTGTCCAGCCGTCAAGGAACGTCAAGGGTCGATTCAATGAGAGAGAGCTCATTACCCTGTCTTCTCGTGCTGGATTTTGAGTGCTCGGATAATTCCATACCCCCATCCCCTAAGCTCATCGGTGAATTTATTGTCAACGACTTAGCCTTTAAAGTCAATAATGACATCGAGATGATTTCTGAAGCTGGTGGCCCCAAGAACACCGTCCGGGTTTACACTAAGACAGAGGTGTTTTCCACCCCTTCAGATTCCTGAATGCACAATACTTTGACACGGATGACGAGCTTTTGGCATCGATTTCGCCGTTCTCGATTCCAAAATCTGATGTATCAAAGGAGCTCTTAAGAGGACACTCTGATTGACGGAGTGTGGAACGGTCACAAAAAGTTATTGATCGAACTTCTACCGTGGGCTGTCGTTCCTGACTTCGTTGTAATTCATGGACGGAAAATTTACATCAATCATAGAGATCAACCAAGGCGTTGGTATATATATGGGCTAGTTGGCCATATTGGAAAAGATTGCAAAAATGGAACGAACGATGTCAACCCTTCACCGACTGCTGAGACCTCGAAAGAGGAACAGAACCGACAAAAGGGACCAGATCATATTGAGGATGTCCCATGCGGTCGTAACTCTGTCGGGCCCGTGATGATTCCACTTGAAGATGTTGTAGATGGCTTGTGGATGGCGAGAAGCTGAAAAGAACTTCGAAGAAAACCTGGCCGATAAAAAGAGCTTAAAAGCGCTGTTTGGTTACGTCAGATCAAAGAAGAACTGAACGCAACAAATAGTACCGATCCTTGATGCCGAAGGTAAACTCCAAGACAACACTAGCGATGTCCCCGAGGTCCTGAATAACTTCTTTAGTAATGTGTTTTCCCCGGCCTCAGGGTGCAGCAAGGTTGCTTGCGAGTTAGATCCTCCAACGATGGCCAAAGGTCTCTCCTTGGTCCAATTTCATTATCAAGATGTCTGTGGTAAACTGGAGAAGTTAAAGAACTCAACGTCGTCTGGACCGGATTAAATTCAGCCTGTTGTCCTGAAATACCTTGCCAAATCTGTGGCACCTCCACTCGGTTGCATTTTTCAACTTTCCATGACGTCTGGTGAACTGCCTGCCGAGTGGAAGACAGTAAACGTATTTCCACTACACTGAAATCGCCCAACAACTACCGACCTATTTGTCTAACGTGCGTTTGCTCTAAAGTCATGGAGTCTATAGTTAAAGGCAACGTGATGAGACACCTAGAAAAGACTTCGTTCTTTTCACCAGACCAGCACGGCTTCCGCAAGGGAATGTCGTGCACCACCAATCTCTCACATTTCCAAGATAGTATTTCGGAAGCACTTGAGCTGGGAAAGCGTACGGGCGCAATATTTGTTGATTTGCTAAAGCCATTGACAAGGTGAACCACGATATTCTCTTGCATAAGTTGCGCAGTTCTGGAATCCGGGAGAGTGTTGGGGCCTGGATTGGAGAGTGGCTCCGGGGTAGTCTACAACGCGTGTAACCCTGAATGGATCTGCTTCGGGGTGGGTCGGCGTTCCTTCGGGCGTTCCTCAGGGAAGCGTTCTGGGACCAACTCTCTTCTTGGTTTTCATCAATGACATGGGATCGTCAATCGGTCAGAATGGGTCCGCAGTTTGGAAGTTTGCGGATGATGCAAAAATAGCTAGAGTGATCAATACACACTTGGATGAGCTCTCTCTTCAACGAGACCTTGATGAGATGACAAGATGGGCTTCCGGGAACAGGATGGAATTTAATGTGACAAAATGCCAAATATTGAGGTTCGGAAATGGATCAGTGGATCAAATGTCACCATACACCATTAATAACGTTGCCATTGACGAGGTGACATCTCATCGGGACTTGGGAGGGACCTTTGACAACAAGCTGTTGTTCCGTGAACATTGTTCAAAAATAGCTAATAAGGCCAATGCTATGCTTGGGATGACTCCAAGAAACTTTCTGACTCGTGAATCGGACGTTCTCGTCGGGGACTTTGAACCTGAACTATCCAGATCGCCTTGGACGTCTCGGTCTTGTGTCTCTGGAAGAGAGACGACAGAACTTACATCTGACCTATGCTTTCAAATTGCTCCAAAATGTTGGTAAGCGCCAAACTGTATCCTGTTTGGGACGGGGATGCACTTTATCATTCAGATGCGATGCTCGGATAACAAGATCTACAAGTCAATTCAATTTAGAGGTGCCACTTGCCAAGTCTCATTGCAGACTTTGGTTCTTCTTTAGTCGAGTCCCCGTGATGTGGAATCGTCTACCCATCCAAGTGCGCCAGACGTCCTCACTTAAACATTTTAAACGACCGACGCTTGTAACTTGTACCTGTTCAGACTTAATGCCATAGTTCTTGTCTTTTCTCTCCTTTGATTTTCATTCATTGACCTCTTTTACAACACCCTACACTCTTTTCATCTTTTGATGCGTGAGTGGGTGATCAATAAACAATAGACATGAAGCAAAAATTTCTGATCTCCTAAACCGTTCATTTTAATTCGAATAAGCATTTCATCCGATCACAAGATCTTGTTAAATAGATGAACTTGGCCAAGTTTGAGCCCAAAACTATGCTCATGGAATTGAGGAGAAATGTCCAAATTTATGAGTTTTCGGCCTTCTCCTACATAAGCTAATGACAATATAACTTTGAATCGAACCACTTTACCAGTAAATAATATAAAAATGACCTGCCTTAAAATGAAGAGATCTACGTCTCTTATCTTATTACTTTGATTCGAAAAGGGGCACAGAGCTGCTTAACCATGATCAGGCCGATTTGGCGGTAAGCTCGATCACAATCCATATTTCTAGAGGTTCTACAGTGAGTGTACATAACTGTAGATGACTAGAATAAGAATACAACATTAAGGAACCCCTTTGTTACATCGATGATTACAAGCGCCCGATTCCCTCAGTCAGCTCATTCACGGATCTTCCCATATCCTCAGGAGAGGATGGCAAATTTGAACAAAATATCCGTTCAAAAAAGCCCAAGACTTTCCAAAATTAGAATCCTGGAGCCTATGTGGAACATTCAAGTCCAGAGACTCATTGATTAAGCCCTGTGCAAATTAATCTCCCAGACGCATCTGGAATACACTTCCCCAGTCTGGGCCCAAAACGAAACACACCATTATACAAAAAACAATTGCCGAGTGACTCTGGATATTGCCACTACAAAATGGATGTCAAATGGCTCTGACAAACCATCTTGGTGGGCGTTACTATATGTAGAGTGATTTTCATTCTCTATATTTATCTGTACTGTTAGGTGGGCATGCTCCTCTTGATAGGAAATAAAGATTTGTAATCCAAAGCTCTCAAGAATGTCCTATTCCGGGAATACGACAAAGCGCTAACGACCACGGCGGTATTTTATGTGAAATGCACCATAGATTCAAAACCCTGAATAAAATAATAGGGTTAGGAATCCTTGTTCGTTATAGATCGAGCACCGGCTTTATAAACGTACTGCAGTGCTTTCTTCGACGGTTTTATAAATTGAATGACCCACTGTGGAGTTTTAATCGCGATTTTGATTGTTTTTTATGTGAACGATCCCAGACCAGTATTACATTCAAAGGTACCCAAGAGCGGCGAATTCAACTTAAAAAGACCAAATATTTGACAATTTTCAACATCCAGACTTAGAGGGAATCTCTTCCAATGAATCTGTTAAAACAGATAAATGATAATGATCAGGCCAGAAGTATCGTCATGGCATGCGACCCAAATTTGAATATTCTCCATTGCTCATGATCCTTCCTAAAAATTGCAATGAATCAAACATGGATCTGCCATTTATTTCACCTCAATTTTTAAGCCAAATTTCAATCAAGCGCCAACTTTGTATAACTTACTTCCATGCTTCCGTTGACGATTTTCTACATTAGATGACCAACTATTAATTTCATGCGTAATTACGACCGTTTTTTGGGTGCAATAAAGTTGCTAATTCAAACACTTCATTTGACCTGATACTTACTTTGGCCCATGATCAGACTCAAATGTTGCAATGAATCAAACATGGATTTGCTATCTATTTTGCCCCAATTTTCAAGGCTGAATGACATATCCATTTGTTACATAAGACGCCACAAAAGCTCTCGGAACTGAAAAGTGTTCCATCACTTCCCATTTGGGACTAGCATCCGTCAAACTCATTCTTCGTAGCTTTGTCAATCCCTCAAACCCAGTTGTCCGTAGAGTCACGCAATAAACGTAGTCTCTCAAATGGAACATAAATCCCACTAAGCCGGGTTCATCAATATCATACATTGCCCTCCTCGTCCATTTGGGATTAGCTGCGTCCATGTCCAAGCCATAGGCAGTGTTCACAATTGCACCTGGAGATGCCCCACCAACGCATAACAAGGTTGTGTTGTTGACCACACCACACGCCATGTTATATGCTGCCACTGGAAGATCATCGAGATCGTCCCAAGTCATCGCAATAGAATCCAGAATTTTTACAGATTTGATCATGTGGTTGGAGTTGTAGCCGCCAATGACTACCAAGGCGGTCTGATTGAGTACTACCGTGCTGTGTACTCTACGAACAGGTAAAAGGGTAGGCCCTGTAATCCATTGGCGCCCAATCGGGTCATAGATCTCCATCACCCCATGGTTCCGATTTTCCCCGTAAGTTCCTCCAATCACCATTGCCTTCCCTCCAACCACGTCCATGGATCCTGATATGTGGACCTCCTTCAACGAGGCAAAAGCCATCCATTGGTTGGTATCTAAGGAACATGGATTTTGTCAAGTATCGTAATCGGAGGGTTCATAAATATGCCCCGGGAAGACCTTAATTGCAATTTATATCTTTGAAAGATCGGCCGTGAAATTTTGAAGCTTTGATCAACGCCTGGAATCTGAACGGGGCGGTGGGGTTTATGATTAACAAATCACAAACAAAGTAAACGCATTACGCTCTTCTTCACATGACACTTTCGTAAAATCGCCGCAATTATGATTTTTTTTATTTTCGGCTCAATTAAAATCACTGAGTCAAACGTTTGACCCCTCGAAATCGTGCTACATATTTCTAAACGGCGGTTACATTTTCTGTTTAGGTGTTTGCTCAAATGCCAAGACATTAAGATATGTTTTCCTTGGTCAAAGAGACAAAAGGAACAACTTTTGTGTAAAAATACACAGGTTTAAAAGCACCTCAAACAAGTGTGTTAAATCACTGAAAGTACATGGAAATGCATCATTGTCAAAAACGTAGTCAATCAGTATTAAACGTATTCTTAGTTATGCATAGACGTAAAATTTCATAAACTTCTATTCTGCAAATGTTAAGTTATCACTACTTGAAAATTGCCTTTTACGGCTTAAAAGATCGAAAAATGGCCTAATCAGGTTTCCAGTTATTTCCAAGGCATATCATTGTCTTTTTCAATGACACAACAAGCAGTAGTAGTTTTCCATTTCCTTTAAAAGTGAAAAGTAGCAAAACATGTCACTTAAAACTTACAAAAGATGCAAAATTGCCTATCATTTATTTAAGTGCCAAAAGCTACAATATCCTATCATGTTCCATAAGTATTTGAACGATGCATATGACAGTTGAATTTTCAAATTCGTCACTTTTTGCAAAAATTAATTTCTGTGTTTTAGCGATATCTTTATTCAACATTAACAGAATTTTGTCAAAATTCAAGATTCAGCTTGATTAAAGTTTCGATTGACAAGCATGACATCACAATTGTGATATATTGACATTCAGTTTGTTTTAGGTTACATTGCAGACTAAAAACAGGTTTTTCTACTTGCTTCAAAAATGTGAAACATTTTCATTAGTATTTTGGGTATAGAAAAAGTATTTTATATTTCTTGGCAATTGTTTTAAGATATAACCGGAGCAATTTAGTCAAATTTGATAAAAAATGCAATCTTTGAAAGGGTGATGTCTTATTGTTTGTTCAATTGTTTTGGATAAAATTGAAGTTGGAAAGCAATTAAGTACTCTCATCATCGATTGATTACGTTTTCAAAATTATTATCTCTTTGTAGGTTTTAAGTGGATTCGTATTCTAATCTAAGCTGAAGTCCACAATGTTATTTTACAAAACTATTCCTTTTGTTTCAGTAACAACCAAAATCGTTTCTATAAGTCTTGGCATTCGTTCAAAAACTTTAACAGTGTTGTGGGAACCACTGTGTCTACACAAAATAGATGAACAGGCCCTCTTTGGAAATCAATTTGCAGAGGAGGGCCAACTACATTCATTCTTTGCCTTGTATATAAACAAGAGGGCAGAGTTTCGATCCACATGCACAAATTTCAGGAGTTCATGAGTGACCAGAGAATTAAAAGACTAAATGAAACGCCATATTGACGTGTCAAACTCAAGAATTTCGCAGTATAATGACTAACGCTTCACGAAACCTCTGCACGTTGTGAAGACGAACGTACGACTCATGTACGTCCCAAAACCCAAAGAAGTACNCAAACTCAAGAATCTCGCAGTATAATGACTAACGCTTCACGAAACCTCTGCACGTTGTGAAGACGAACGTACGACTCATGTACGACCCAAAACCCAAAGAAGTACGAGAAATAAATCGTAGGAACAAGGTTCCGTGAGACAGATTTTAAGGCATTGCGAAATCTTAAGTTTGACAAGTCAATAGGTGTTTAATAGGAAAACGTTTCATATTCCAACTCACGTTCAACCCAACGCAAGCACTCTTTAGACACATCATAACAAACCAAAATATCCATCTCCAAACTGTGTTTGCAATCTAGTTGGTGGTACTGGAGGGATTGCAATAGGCGGAATATCTCCCCGTGACACAGGTATAAGTAGTCCCTTTTCCAAGTCAATAATGGTGAGCTCTGGAATGACAAAAAAAGATCGTTGGAGCCCAATTACCAAGAGAGCATCTCAAGGTGTTCTGACCTGGTTGGGGATCTATCAATTCGCGCATCAAATAAATAGTTTCTTCCGTCTCTTCAGGGTTCTTGATACAGTTAATTGGATTAGATGATGCCCTGTGAATCATTTGACAGTCTGATGCGGATGAATTGCATTTGACAGCGATACATTTGGGAGGGCCTTGAGTGGCCAGACACAAAGGTGCTGCCGCCGATAGGTGGAGGCTAGGGTCGAAATTGAGATTCGTTTCGATAAGTAACCAAAGAACTTGTATCAACTTTGAGATCATACTGTTTCTTCAAATGTCGCGTTTGTTGACTAATCTAACCTGGGCCTTTTTCATTCATCCGTCTTTCTACACAAAAAATGAATTTGCGATCTACAAGTGCCATTACCATGTGTCTTAGGATTCAGGCTCATGCAACAATTTCATGTTACGTTAGTGCCTTTCAAAAACTCACGTCGTCGTTGCCATTCCCGTGGTTAACCATTGAACGTCACAAGTTAAGTCCAAGGAGTGAAACACGGTGGAACTTAGACCATAAATGGTGTTTTTTGGGATTAGCGCAAGTAAGAACAGCCCTTCCAAGCCAAGTGACCAATTGAGCATCATGGTGTATTTATGTTGTGCTCTAGAAGGTCAAAGGATATGTGTTGTTCATTGAAAAGTTGGTCAAGGAAAGTAAAGCAACCCAAACGCTGTGTTAAGAAACTGGTCTCCCAAAAGTCAATAATGGTGAAACCATTAATTGTCTCAGATATTAGAAATCACCGCAGAGACAAGCACTCCAAAGATGAAAAAACTTGATCACGAACTTGAAATGGCTCAGTTCAGTGTACTACTGGATGATATGACGATTGATAATGTCTGGGTGATAGACAATACTTTTGGTGAACATTCTTTAAAGAATTTTGGTCTTCAATTTCCAACAATAGATGTACTGTTATAAAGAGCCTCGTCAGTGAGACTCCCTGACAGTATGGGAAACAGCATTAAGAATACTGACAGCTGACTTATAGATACGTTTGAATGAAGCCCGTTGATAATTTCTTTCTTTTTGATGTTTATGTGCGAGAATACATTTCATAGGATATTACATGTCTGTTAATTGATGATAATTGATGATGCAATTGCTGAAGATGTTAGTTGCAACGGTAGGTCGCCATTCGAAGCGTCAATGTCCACTAGAAATGTTGGTTAGGCGAGACGTACGATAAAACCCATGAAACCGAGCATGTCTAACTCGGGTGCGACTCGTTATTCAACTGCGCCACCCCATCTCCCTAATGTTAATAAATACGGCACCCTTAAATAGTCTAATGCTAATCAAAGTAAACATCTTTGAATCGTCAAGCAGCTTTAGGACATGAAAATATACATGTACTAGGTTTTCCATACGTCTTTGGACACGTCTTTAAAATCTCTGCCTCAGTGATTAAAAAAGATATTCAAGAAAATTAATTGCAGGGGTTTTGTGGCACATCTAGTTAATTTTTTCGTTTTATCACCTGATCTTAGCTTTGACTAGTTGTATTGGAAAAGAACGACGTAAAAAAATCCGCCAAAAAAATCGGGGCTGGCAACAATGTCAGTACCATTGCGACCAACTTCAGTATCGCCAGGAGCAACCGTTCACTGGGTTAAGAACACATTTCATTTCTCCCTCTTTTTCAAATTAAGCTAGGTCCACTAATGTGCCTGAGTATTTTAACGTCTTTTAAAGTTTCAGGATCTTAGTCTCGCCTTAGACAACAAGGTCGTTGATTACAATTGAGAAAAATAGCGGTCCCAGGGCACTACCTCGGAGAACACTTGACTTCACCTCATCCCGTAATCAAACGGGCTTTAAGAGTCCGATTTTGGTACTTTAGTTGCGTGATTTTCGATGGGCAGTGTTGCGTTGAGCGGACTCATCAAATGCTTTGGCTCTGTATTTAGAAGAGTACGACATTGAGCTCAGCGTACCATAGCAATTGAATTTTGAACCATCATTCCTGTTCCAAAACAATGCGTTCAAATGCGTCCCATATCCAAACCAAACTCATGAAGATAAAAATATGTGGTTCTAGGAATCATACACGGCTTTAGTTAACCTTCAGGTACCCTTAAACGTACTTTGAACTAGTCAGATACCATTTAATTGGCTGAGTTCTACATTTTTGATTGAAAAACACATAATTAGAATCTCGTATTGTTGTGATTGCAATTAATGATGCCGCCAAAGTAATTTCAGTCTTAGAGCTACCCCTTAAAGCACAAAGATGTGTTTAGTTTGGCTCTGGGATGCATTTAAACTCTTTGTTTTGGAGCAAAAATGAGCGTTCAAACTTCAATCGCTATGGTGCACTGACCTCACTGTTGTACTATTCTAAATACAGAGCACTAATCAAAGCCATCCTTGGCACTGTGAGAAATGCCAAGAAAATCAGGGGGCTTTTTTACAACCGCCTGACATGCAAACTATTTTAGTCTGGGTTGGTTATATGAGAAGGAATTGAGTATAATGACACTCATCAAGGCCCCACCATCAACCATTTTCCTATTCAATATATTCAATATGCAGACGACCTGGTTCTCTTGGCTAATTCAGCCATGGAATTGCAAAATGCCATCAATGCACTCCACGGTTATTGCCAAGAGAACGGCCTTCAAGTCAACACCATCAAGACAAAGGCCATGGTTTTCCATAAGGTCGTCTGCCTCCCACCTCCTTCCATATTAACAATAGTCCGATTGAAATCGTCAATAGTTTTAACTACGTCGGTTTCACCTTCTCCACCCAACTCTCATTCACCAATCACCTCAAAGCCACATAACTAAGGCCAGGGCCAGGATCGGATACATATGCAATAGACTTCCCATGCAGAATCTTCCCCATCCCAAACGTCCTTCAACTCTTCCGGATCTACGTCACCCCAATTTTTCTCTACGGCTCACACCTTTGGCTTCCCAACTCCGCCCAATCCGCCCTCAAATCCGCCGATGCCACCTACACCAAGTTCCTCAAGCGATGCCTCTGCGTACCCCAATATGCCAACAATGCATGGACACATTTTCTACGTGAAACCGAGCCCCTCACCATCGGGCTGGCAAGGTTAGTGTCCAACAGTGTTGGGAACCTGACCTTTCCGGAGGTGATGTCCGGACACAAGTTATCATCAAGAAGTTGCTAACACCATATTGTCCTTGGCCCGACATCCCTTCGGAGTATTGGCGGTCACGCACCTTTGTCCGTCTCCCAGCCAAATGCCATCAGCGACGGGAGGTGACAAAGGATCTGTTCAATCTGCCTCATCCACTCTGTTGGAATAACCAAGATTTTCATCACTTACCTCTACCTACCTGTCTTTGTACTATCTGCAACTCACCTCTTACCTTTTTTCATGTGCATTGAACCAATTCTAGTCATACTCATTGTGAGATCACTTTCTAGCCAACTATTTTATTGCCTTTACCTTTTTGACATTCTTCTTGTTTTACCATTTTGTATAATGTATATATATCAGATTTTATTTTATAGTTACTTTTACGCCATGACATGACCAAGAGTAGCAATAAAGATTATTATTATTATTATGATATCGAAACTATAGTATACATAATAGTTTTTTTGGATTTATGAAGTGATTCCAACATGAGGGTTTTCATGGGGGTGGGGCCAATGTCCTAAAATTCAGATATGGTCACCTCAGAAAGTAAACAAACCGATTGTGGGGAAAGTGACGTCTTGCGGAGAGAAGAAGAAAAGAGCGCAGAGAGAAAACATTGCCCTAAAATGCGTTTGTTCAAATAAGAACCCTAATTGGGTGTGGTTGACTCAATGGTGGGGTAGGAGTACCATATTATTTTTCACTCTTGAGGCAACCATACTCACAATTTCTCCTCTTTCGTCACTATATTGATGCTTAAAGTTACACCAAACAAAGAGTAATTGGGGGTCATTGAAGCAAGAAAGGAAGACAACGTCACCATCAAATTTTGAGAGGTCACTTTCACTTTTGAGGCTTCATAGTTCTTCAGCAAGGGATTAGCATACAGTCCCAATTTATTCATTCATTAAAGGAATGATTCATGTTGAATTGCATTGTTATTCATTGTCACAGGTTTACTCATTAACATGCTGAAAAAACTTGTTTGACGAAAAAGCGATTTAGTTTTTTCCTTAATTTCCCCACATTAGATTAATTATTTTTGCAAAAAAACTTGAAACTTTAGAAGGCTTTTCTAAATCTAATATGGTGCATTGAATCTTGTGTTTTTAGAACCTCTCCTGCATTGAAAAGTATTCCAGTGACCTCCCCAAATTTGTGCTGAAATCATCAGACAGATGCTAATTAAAGGAGTCAATAGGCTTTCAGAGTGGTTTCCACAACATTGATAAGCTTTTTCTTGAAGACCATGTCTTGTAGCAATCAATTTCAATATTACTTAGACAAAGATATCAGTTTCTACTAAAATTCTTTCTTGTTCTATCTCAATTCCGTACGCAAAGGCATTTGAAATTTAAAAATGAATGCTTTCGTAGATACACCTTGTGAAGACTCTGTGTTGCAATTCCATTGAGGTTTTAGCAATGTTGCATCCAATATAGTTGTTGTATTTGATTGTATTTCCATAACATGCAAAAATATAAACACATATCCTGGGGAACTCTAACAAGCTATTGAAAATACAATGCTCTTAATTTTATTTTCACATTTTTTTTTCTTTGATTGAACTAACAACTGAGGCCAGCTTTTTAAAGCTCGTACCTCTGAGTTAGAGGCTTGGAAGTTAACCAGTTTGAAACTACACTTGGCAAAGTGGTGATCAAATGCTCATTCTGAGTACTGTCTAAGCCGTAACTTGGAGGTGGGGGCGTTTTAAAAACTCGCCTCTGATCATATTTCTTGCTGGATTCTTGAATCAGCTTACCCCTCTCGTCTCACCAGTGAGACGACTGCCACAGTGGTTGAAAAGGCTTTTTGAAAGTTGTCAAAAATTTCCAAACAAATCCAGTTAGCTTTTAGGCATATGACCGTTTAGTCTCAGCTTGGATTCAATAAATAATTACATCAAAATTACACCATAATTTTACGCCGTAGAAAGCTGGAAAACTGGAATTCAAGTATTTTTCTCAAAACTTGTTCAAGCTTTTTGACCGCCGTGATGAGACAGGTGAGACGAGAGGAGACGAGACGACTGTATGGATGAATCCAGCTACTATCTCATAGGTGGAAAACATTCAATGCATATGGAGTGATCTCAAAAAAAAGGTTTGGTGCCGTCTCTGATAATATTTCCCGTACGCTCTTTTTTTGTCCATTGTGCCAACTCATGTGTTCCTCAAATCCCTTCTTAATAGCCATTCCACTTTGGTTATTGGTCGGACCAAGATATCTCCTCCACTTCTGAAATATATCCAAGTCTTTTAATATCTCTCAGTTGACATCATTCCGTGGCAAAGTCGTTTTGCCCAAGGTTCTGTAGATAAGCGACCAACTTGCATAGGGATATCATGGAAAGTTTGTCATGATTTTCCCTATTGCTGGTCATCGCCATTGGTTTTCTTGGTTAGAGCTTGCTCATTGCCTGAGGATTACCAGTGTGGTTCATGGTGGATCTAGTGCCCTGTATTAGAAGGGTACGACAATGAGATAAGCGCCCTCTGTGACCGAATGATGAACATGCAATTCCATTCCGAAACAAAAGCGCTAAAAAAATTGTAAATAGTTCTTCAAGTTTTGAAATCGATAGTTTTCAAGCTAGAAGACGAAGAATGAGGTGCAATGCTATTGGTTGTTCAATGCGAATAAGTGTGCCCTTATTTTCAATCCCCAGCGATCTTTCTAAACGGAAACTATTGCTTTTAAAGATGAAAAGATGCTGTGGGATCCCTAATGCCAATTCAAGACTCTGTGCCAATCACTTCACTCAGGACCAATTCCGCACTGATCTCAGAGACAAAAAAGGACACTTGTACAAGATAAGCCGCTAGATACTGAAGCCAAATGCCGTATCAACAACAGTCTTCCCATTTTCCTAAGAACCAGTCCACAGAAACCCTGCTATGGCAAGGCCTCCTCCTCCTTCCCCGTCCCATTTGCCAAACCGTACTTGCCTTCAGAGTACTGTGAATATTGACATCAATGACAACGTTCAGGCAAGATTTGTTGAAAAGGTCGTGGATAGGGGTCTAGTTCTAGATCAAAATAAGGTGTCCATAGGGCTTGTCAAGTGAACGCGTTTAAGAACAACTGACGTTATTCCGTAGAGTAAAATCGAAGACAATATGCCCAGCCAAACCGCATTGTGCATGCCTTGAATTTTGACACCTATTTTATTTTACCTGATTGTCTAAGGAATTAGCATTGTGGCATTGAGCCAATTTGATAGTGCGTTCACCGAAATTACACCAAACATGTTCATTTTGTTGGGTTTTGTAACAGCTCACTCAAAATCACCTGATTATTGAAAATTCAAAGGGTGGATGGTGGGAATTGACCGTGATGTTTGTCTTAGTTCTCTCTCCCTAAAATGCCCAAAATCAGGGTGCCAGACCACATTTTTTCTTGAACACCCTTCACTTGACATGCCCTATTGCTTGTCAGACAGATGAGGTATCCGAGCTGTATGCCCTTGATTTATTGCTTCATAGATTTCATGTTGTGCTCATCCATTACAGAGAGGTGACAGCCTTAGCGCGACGGGGCTCAGAATTACACAACTGGAGGTCGAGGCAAAACAACTGAAGAATGCCCTTTCATTGGTGTTAACGAGGACCAGAATAAGGCAATGAGTCGAAAATATGCGCGATTATTTTATTGGAAAGATAAGGAGTAGGATTTCAATTAGACTTGGACAAGTTTTTGACTAAAATTCCCGATCAATACTATATTCGAGGGCTAGCCAGATCCCCCAACTCTAATTCGTTGGTCGATCAAATAATTTATGAAAATAAAAGTTATTTCAAAATATTCTATTTTTGTTTTGAATTGTCGGGAATTCCATTCCTCGTAGCAGTAGTAAGGAAATCCGCAACAAAATTAAGGACGACGTAAACAAAGAAAGCATTGATAATGTTTGCTATTCAACGTGAAAATAGTTTTTAGTAGATACAGTTGTCTTAACTGCTGATGACAATGAGGGTGGCCAAGACAACTGAATTGGGTCCCCAATAAATCTCTGCATGTGATAACCACCGCCGTTCAGCACAACCCCCGATCGCGATCATTCTTTTAATCGGGTCTACATAATGTAAAGAAATTAAGAGCCTCCCTTGGTGCCTTCGAAAAGTCCTTCCCCGCCCTCAAAGAATGGCTGGATCATGTTGAGTTGTACAGTTTCATTTTAAGGCATTGTTACAAAAATTATCTGAGGTAAAAGCATTAAAAAACAAGTCTCACGGTTAGAGCGCTAATGATCTATCACCCAAATATTGTCTATCAACGACCCACTCACGCATCAAAAGATATATAACAAAGAAAGAATTGAGTCGCGATGAGGTCCTGGCAAAGAGTTTGCAGACTTCCTGCTCCAAAAACGCATACCGGGTGTCGAGGATAAGATTAGACACACAGTTTTTTCTTTCTAAAATCCTTGAAATCTTTCAAGGTTGCGTGAGTTTTATATACTTTTTGTCATTGTCCGCTCTTTTCATTTATGTAAACAAAAATACAAAAAAGTCAAAGTTGAAATCTATGAAAGCAAAAAGAGAATCCATTGTAGCTTTGCTGTGTGTGGGATACACTTCTAAAGAAGTAAGTTGGATCCTTAAAGTGGCCGCCGGACGATTTACGATGTCAAAAACTGTCTTGATTAGCAAGGTGACCGTAATCCCCATCCTAGGAATGCAAGAACACCAGCATTTAGATATCCAAGAGTGGTAGCTGGAATAAAAAGATGCATCATGGCAGTTCCAACCAAACCAATGCATTGCATTTGATTGGACCTCCAATCTGGTTCCAGAGGGATTCAGACTAAATGCAGATGCCTACATTGAGGTTTTAAAGTCTTCTGTGATACCCTGGATGAAAAAAATAGCATAAAACCGGCCCTTTGTATAGCAACAAGACTTTGGTCCTGCTCATTCATCCAAAAGGACAATCTCCTACTGGGATAATGAGGTAATCCTGTTTTGGAAGCCTAAACTATGGCCCCCAAATTCTCCAGATCTTAAAACTCTGGACTATGCTGTGTGGTCCTATGTTCAGAAAGAAACTTGCAAAGAAAGACCCCTTTAACTAAAGTTCTTGGCCGCCAAATTGATCAACCATTGAAAATTCTCTCCAGGCAAAATCCGCACTTTTTGTCACTGTTTTCGGACCAGATTGGCTAAAGTCATTGCTTCAAAAGGATCATGTTTCGAAAACTTAGCCTTAAATAAAAAAAAAATTCAAAAAATAACGGAAATTTTACGTAGTCTAATCTATAACATGTTAGAATTTATTCTAACATTCTCTTGTTCTCTTATTCTCTTTCTCTCAAAATTACCTTTTAAGAAATTTATGATGCTTTTATGTGAAAGTGGCAAATTTGTCTAATTTTATCCTCGACACCCGGTATAGTGGTCCTGATGACGTCACTGACTACGAGGAAGATACATTTCTGACTAGTATTTGTCCGTTGGATAACTTAAAAATTACCCAATCAGCTCCAATTCTTCTTCGTTCCACAAGTGGAAGAAGACCCCAAAGATGTAAGCGATCTAGATAAGCCAAGCTAGATGTGCCAACCAAAGCACACAAAGACGTGTAGCAAAGAATCTTTCTATCAGCTTTACCACATAATTGGTACGACTGGCTTGGACCTTGACTACAGTAGATCGCGAAGAACAAATTCCCATTTTAAGAAGCGCCAAGATCTTTTACATGTTTAACCATTGGAATTGGACTACCACCAAGGACGTAAATGGACATGTCTTTCTTACGCTTGCCAAACTCAAAAACCTTGCTATAAGAGGCATTAAAACCCAAGCCATTTGAGTGTGACCGCTCATAAATTTGGTCGAGAGCGCGCTGTAACTGTATTTTTTTCCCTCGGCCGGAGGCACAATGGAAAATATTTTCAAGTCTTCGGCAAATTTGAGACACCAAACAGGACAGTTGGCAGCCTTGAAATTCATGTAAACAGAGAACAACAGAGGACCAAGCACGCTACCCTGGGGAGACCCAGCCTTAACATTTTACCATCAAAAGAAGGCTTTGTCCAAGGAGGAGGAGAATAAATGCATGGAACAGGGTTTAACAATTGCCAAGGTAAAGGGGAAAATACCATTATCTCCAATTTCCATTGCCGGTCGAACAAGAGAGACAACTTCAAATGTAAGTACTGTCTGAAAGTCATAGGGAGGATGGAAGACTAGATACCCTCCAGCTTGGAAGCTCCGTAACAATCATTAACTCACTGAGGAGAAACAAGCACAGAGAAGCAGGTTCATCCATGCACGGCAAATTAAGCGACGCCACAAATCCAACCAGAGCAAGCCAAGAAAAGGGGGCACCCAGAAATTCAATTTGGTGATCCTGTTATCGAATAATCGAAGTTTCACTACGTAAGTCTCTAAAAGGGAAGTCACCAATACACACTTGAAATGAGTGGTCACAATTTGACTCTCAAATATCTTGAAGCTCTCTATTTGCCTCTGAAGGCGGCTATCGAACCCACGCCTTGTTGGGAACCATGTCATACTTCTAATAGGTACATTAGACCAATCGGCTACCGTATTGCTTTTGAATCAAGAACAAATGGTGGAGAACTGGAAAAGAATAAGGACAGCGATTGTCAGCTACCTGTTGGAGTCGTGACCCAGGAAGCGACACATCAGTAATCGAGTACAGATCAGTTTATAGAGATCTTTAGAGCTGAGGTCATAAGCAATTTTTTATTAGTTAATCCGTCACTCCGAGGAAGGACTTTCAATCCGGTCGAACCGACGTCATCGCCAAGGATCCCCATTTGAAACCAATTTCATCCACATCAAACTTAAAAGACTAGACCATTTGTTATTCTTCATTGTAAATTTACTCTTCCATGGCCCATCAATTGCCCCCCCTTTTCATAATTCGAGCAAGACAACTATTGGGAGTCAGTTATTTCATGAGCAGTACAAAGATTTCAAGAAAAAGGTTAAAAAAGTGAATGCAATAGTAGTGCCGTAGAGTTGTGCTCTTAGGAAGTTAGGATAGCGGCCCGGCAATTTGTTTATCTTGCCAATTTCGTATTTTATTACCTTATTCGGGAAATGACCGGAGGCTCCAAAGACCAACATGACCTTGAGGTATGTGGTCTTTATATAAAATCAAGAAAAAAGTATGCTTGATTTCTTCAGTCACTAAAGACGAAACTTAATAAATATGGCAAATGGGGTTGCTCATTCTTCTGCGGACGATTCGTTGGGGCTCATAAATGACTTTGAGTTTCATGAAAAAAATGTAGCCATTATCAATAAAAAAACGAGCGTCATGTAGATCATTTTAATTTTAAGTGTAGTGTTCTCAGGTGAGCTATCATGATTTAGGGCCAAAAAACTAGAGTTTCATGGCAAAAATAGCTGATGAGACTCAAGTAACCCCTTGGTAATGGTAAGGCTTGGTCTAATAGAATCCATGAGTTTGACACGGTGGGCGAGGTTTGGACCCATTTAACCGCGGAAGCTTACTACATATCGAGGAATAAGGTGTATTTGGAGGATCATATTGTAACGATTAAACAGTCCGATTCTTTGGCCACACTTTGACCACATCGCACTTTGTTGACGAAACGGCAGTGTTCATCTCACTGTTTTTAAGTATTCTAATTTACAGAAGTTACTTCTACCAACATGCCACATTCAGTACTTATATCTACTGTCAAAAGAAAACATTGAGAAAAGTTCAACAGCGCGAAGCGATAATCCCAAACTGAAATCTAAAATTTCGGTTAACAATTTTCATCAGTAGATGTTTTCGCTTGATGGGTTGAATTGGTGTTGTGACTTTTGCACAATTTGCTGTCCTCAAAGTTAAAGAGAGAAGCGCCCAAAGCCTTGATATTTAGAGATTTTTTTTTCCTTCTGGCGGAATCTGTCACTAGACACTACACTTAAATTGTGTAAAAAAAGATTTTTTGCCACTGAAGACCACTTTTTTACATATTCGCACTTTTCACCTTTATTTGCACCTTTTCACTTTTATTTTGCCCTTTTTTTGCAAATATGGTCTCAAACTGTTCTTTTGGTTAAAATCAAAAACTTTCTTCGCGTTAGAATTGGTTTTAAAGTTTGAAATCCAAGGCTGCCGCCAAAATAAAAACATGCAAAGCTGAATTTTGAAAAGGTAAATGTTGACATCAACTATTAAACTCTACAGGCCAAAAGTACTAAACCCCATCATTGCCATGGGGAGCATACTATGGTTCAGAAAGAAGCGAAAGTAGCAATGAAAAGAGCCAGTTTCAAGTCCAAAGAGACAAACTAAGCCAGGAACTAGGATAGTTCATCAGCGCAAAAAACTGCACCAAAACTGCTTTCCTTAATTCCTCCAGGCCAACTAACTTCTCTTTTTGAGGAAAAAAACTTATTTGTCTTCAGTTAGGTCCATGATGCAGATCTACAACTGAAAACGGAGAAATAACAAAGCGGGGGATTCCTTTACCTCATTCAAAAAAACATCCAAAATGGAGGCAAAACTCGTTTTTTAAGAGGAGGCCTTTCAAATTTTTACTACTTTGAAAAATAGATTTGAATTTGCCTTGTTTTTTTAAAAGAAATTTAGCACCTTTTGTTACACTTACGACCTATATTGCACCTTTTTACATTCTTAAGGCTCTTTTTGCATCTTCTTGTCTCTAAAATGGTTTGCTCTTTTGCATATTTTGCTCGTCCCTAGTCAACAGTCATCACTAAGATCGGCGAAAAATTGCAGATAAATATGACCTTTATTGACGGTAAATTTGTATCAAATGACAGCAATTTTTTTGCTGAAATGGCTGAAACTGTATAATAAATTGCAGAAAAATGTCAAATATTGCTTTCAAACTTGCAAAATTTGCAGATACAACAAAATTTGCAGAAAAATCTTGGATGTGCAAGTTTTTTGCAAAATTTGTTCAAAATCCAGGATGCCCTGGTCATCACAATGCCCATTTTTTGGCAATTTTTGGTGTCGTGTCCGCTTTGGGGTTGTTTTCCCGTTGTGGTTCTCGTACTAAGAAGTTACTGTGCAACTTACTCCACGTGCCCTGTCCAATTTTTTCATATTCAAAAAGCCGTTACATCTATTTAGTGAAGGATTTNACAATGCCCATTTTTTGGCAATTTTTGGTGTCGTGTCCGCTTTGGGGTTGTTTTCCCGTTGTGGTTAGCGTCTTAAAGTTTCCTTGAGAAAGTTCGGAGAAGAGAACCGAATCGGGGACCTCTCTCGTACTAAGAAGTTACTGTGCAACTTACTCCACGTGCCCTGTCCAATTTTTTCATATTCAAAAAGCCGTTACATCTATTTAGTGAAGGATTTGCCGTTGGTACAAATGGAATTGTTTTGGAAAAAACCTTTTCTAGATTCGACAGACAATCATAGACCACAGTAAAAGTAGATATTTTCAGAATTTTTTTTTTGAAAATGGAAATATTGTTCTAGGAATGTTGAAAATATTAGACACATGAACGCCACAACACATGAAAACACATCAGAAAATTGACAAAGTAATACTACTACTAATAATAATAGAGGGGAAAAAAAGGTTCATTTTTTTGCATTTTCAAGTTTATTCTAAAAAAGACAAAAAAATGGCCGAAATTTTCATCAATTTTCAATGCTTATTCATATGAATGTTATGCATGCGCACGTTGATTTCATATTTTATGTTTACGGTTATTAAATCAAACAAGGCAACACCTCTGCTCCATTGCCACTATTTGCGTTATCGGCTCTCAAAGCGATTCGACTTACGTTGGTATTGAAGGTACGAAGTTTGTCTCCCGATATAGTTTCGTCGCAATATGTCACTTGATTATCGGCATCATTAAAATCCTCTGCATCAGTGTTTTGCGCTTCTTGCATTTCGTCATTCACGGGATTTATTGACAGAAAATCCTGGCAAGTATTCTCTTCAAGCTGAAAACTCGCCTTCAATACCTTCACCGTTCCACTGACTGGGCTGCTTCCATACTAAAAAGCATCATGAAAGAAAAGCTTACCATCAATACAGTTTCAGTAACCTTCAACAAGGGTTAAAAAAAATCAAGTTCCCGCAATTGAATGAGAAGAACTAAATGCTACTTTTACCCAATTGAACGACAATTCATCAATAATTGATAGTTAATATTAAAAAAAACTGTCATCTCATTGGCAAATGCACACTTTCTTGTCAAAAACGTGAACTGAATCAAATTTGGGCCGTAAGTCTAGTTTGGTGAGGTAAGGAGAAGGGATGTAACTATTGCAGCTAAGCCTGCATGGAATTCAAATTGTGGGTTCATTATCATCTTCGTAAGTATTTCCCGATGTAATTTAACACCCCACACCCCACCCAAACCCAACGTATCTAGTGGATATTCGCCTTGAACGGCGACCCTTGATCTGAGAACGGGCCCCCAATCTCCAACAAATGACGTACAGATTAAAAAAATACCTTTATCATCATCATGTAACGTGAAACCATGTTAAAAAATGCATATCTAATGAGACTTGCCTCTCGCAATAAAGAGTTTAAAAAAAACGCTTGGTTCTCAATCGCAAAGGTATACATTTTTTTTCTTCATTTGATATGAAAGTGGACTCGGAGTGGGCCGATTCTTAGTGGAAAACCGTTGGGTAGTTAGGAGTTCCTAGATAAATAAAGTGGTCCATGGCTCAGTTTAGAAACGAGTTTAGAAACGATTATCTAGCCTTATTTTCATAAGGCATGTCTGATCAACCAACGAATTAGAATTGGCGGCTCTGCTTAAGATTTGAACACAAGGTTGATCAGGACCTTTGAACACGAACTTGTCCAAGGCTGATATCAAAGATGCTATTGGATAAATTCATAACCCATGATATATCATAGTTTAACAATTATCAAGTGATCATGACTCAAACTTGCTCACGTTCATGGCATAATTTGGCAATAATTTTGGATTATAATCTCGCATTACGATGAAAGATACCCTTCCTAGAAACTCTAGAGCTCACTAGGGGTGATAACCAAATGGAAGCGTTGGCACATATTAATAGAATATTTCTCCAAGGAATTGTAAGATTTCGCAGTCCTTCTTTTAAAAGGACCGGTTTTCAGCGATATAATGTTCCCTCTCCGGCACCCAAAAGAAACCAAACACCATCATTAGAAATCTTGTTTCATGGCACTGTGCTCAGGAGTGGCCGGAATCTAAGTTTCCAGCCACTTGTGAAGAAAATGGACCTCTTCTCTAGTGATGGGATCAATTAAATTTTCATAATTAAGGTTGCCAAAAAAATCGGAAAGTGAAGCAACCGGGCGATTATATCGCCGGGTAAAATGTTAAGTCGGAGCAAAAAGCAACCCTGGTTTGACGAAAGGAAAATCAGGGTTACTTTTTGAGGCTAATTAACGGGTTTCCAACATTCCACCATTGTTGTCATATGGCTTTAAAAAATGTAATTTGGCAGCCCTAGTTGCAACCTCCCATGATTATTTATTTGGTCCCCATCAGTAATTCTCTCACGTCATATTTGGCTCTGAGTGGTTTCGAGAGTAAAAGCATACCTTGAAAACCGGTTTGTAAAAGAAAAGTGTGTATTCAATAGCGGCGGCGTTCTTTGTATGCAGTTTATTCAAGTTCGGATCTGAAACGGTCGATTGGTCAAGACCACAGACAGTGGTCAAGACCCCTTGAATGCATTCCCTATTTCATCATGCCCTCTGGTGTGAAGAGAAGCTCGGGCACGCCCTCATCGCTCTTCTCTTCAAACTTGACGGCATGACATACCGTAGTGAACGCATTCAAGGTGTCTTGACCTTGTCGTCTATTTTCAAGCCTCACTTTTATAAACTCCACGCAAAGAATGTCCCCGCTATTGCATAAATAGCTATTGTCTGAGACCCTCTTCCCATTTCTTCCATTTTCTCATGTCTGTACCCACTCATAGTCTGGAGATTATAGTAACGTCTTTCACATACAGGGTAAAAAGAAATTAAGGGCCTCCATGGCTGTTTTTCACACCATTTTTCCCTGCTCAAAGATTTTTTTGACATTAAACCACAAGCATTCATTAAGAGAAACTGTTAAGTCCATAGTGGCATAATACAAATAATCTAACGATAACCTGAAAGCAATGGGTAACCCTCTGAGCCATTGCCGTCAAAACGATGTCTGAAAATTCAAGTGAGCGCTGTCTTAAGGTCAGAACCATGGCTCAGGGCATCATGAAGGCCGCCAAGGACAATGGAACGCCGGTGAGCCTTTCAGTGTTCATCCTCAAAGTATTTGAAAGTGGAGAACCCCATGTAAATGAGAAAAATCCATTCAGAACAGACCGGACGAAGGGCCGAAAACTGGAATTTCAAGAGTCATCTTTCGGTGGCCAAACATCATAGGGTTACCAATGTCCTTTAGAGTAAAATCGGATCATTCATGGTGTGGCGCTAGGTTTTTCAATAAGCCCTTTTGATGAAAACTCGAGATTCAATATGATCAAATCATTCTTTCAGTTAGGGGGTAGGATTTTCAGAAGCCACAAAGAGCGGCCCTTAATTTCTTTCCACCTTGTACATAAGCTACGTAACGGCAATTATATCCCGATTGGGTGGAAGAAAGGGGGTGTCCCACGTCATCAAATCCCGGCGTCTTGAATGTGTAGCATCCAGTGAGTTAATTCTTGAGATGGATCACACATGAGGTTTGCATTGACAGGAGTTGGCCAAGCTTTGAGTTGTAACTCAATTCCTGACGATTCGCCGTCCATCTCCACTCCTTCAGAAGCTCCCGGAAGTTCGAAAACGTTGGGTTCAACAGGATCATTGCTGTCAGTTGGGGCTAGAAAACAATAAGATGATACATGGGTCAGTGGAGTGACATTTTCAATCATTGTTACGGTCAATTTTGTCGATTTACACTCATCATAATCGAAGCTTTTATAACAAGAAATAGTTTAACGTCCATCGATGTAAACCTTTGAGCATCTTTCAAAGGCAAAGAATGAAATCCTCAACAATTGGTTCCACTTAAACGTCACCCTAGAAGAATTTTTACATGCATGAAAATCCTACGGTTTTTGTTATATATATAATGTCCTCGGAAAAGTATCAAACATTCAAACACAAAACTTCCATAGAGAAGGCACCCTAGTAGGAGTTTGCAGACTTATTTCTCGCACATTCAGATGATTTCAGGGGGGGGGGCATTTTGTCAACAGTTCTTTTCTTTTGAGAAAACAAGTTTTAAGGAGTGTTTGGCGTGACTGCAATGTTTTTGGTTTTGGCGAGTTTGAACAGGAATTGTATAAACTACCAACCAAAAGTCACACCCTTCATGGCAAATATATGATCTAATCTAAGTCATCCAACTAGTTTTAAGAATGTCTCAATTTTCGGTCCAATACCTTCAGTGAGAGTCCATTGGGTCACGGCTCTTGGTAAGTCGATATCTTTGTGTGGCATTGATACTCCCATATCCTGTTCGCAAATCGTGGTATTTCAAGTTGATGCAACTTGTTTTTAGCATCGCGCGAACATTTCAAAAAATGCATTGACACTCACTCTAATTTGTTGCACAATTCGGACGTTTAGGCAAGCTCCCGATACCAGCAAACAAACTTGCCTGCCAGTGCCAGTGATGCAAATTTGGCATTTCAAATAAGTTTTAACGAAGCTGACCCTTCCTCAGAAAGCTTGGCGTCTGAGGTGTCTACGGGTAGATAGTGCAACGAAGGTAGTAGAATAAGGCTCCACAATAGAGCCCCACATCGGACAGTCGCACGTCTTGTGCAAAAGCCATTTTGGCACATTGGAAGAACTCACCTTTTCCCTGAGTTGCTTTCTCATTGTCTACTCCGCAATTTTGTTAGCCTTTTGATGATGGCGTTCACTGAGAAGCATGGCAGGATTTACAACATCTCAGGAGCCAACTTTTGAACACCCGGAGCACGGCTCTGAATGTCCGTGCTCTGTGAGCTTTTCATCTGTCAAATCGACCTCCAAGCAACTTTCTCTTCTAATGGCTTTGAAAGCGAAATTGTTTTTTTTGCGAAAGACATTGTGTCGCTCTATCCCCGCTTTGCTAGATTAGGTTCCTCAAAGGGTCAGCACTTTCTTTGACAGTTTTCCAGACCTTATGCGAGCCCTATTTTATCCTCTCCTTGGCTTGCAAGAAGGATTCAAGGTGACTTAGTTCAGTATATGTTGCTCTGAGGTTCTGTAGCTTGACCCATTGGCTTTTGTTCCCGGGTTGCAACAAAGGTCATGGATGCTTTAGAAAATGTTTATTATGAGATACATTTCTTTCCTTGTCTGAAGTCTGCACAGTCCTCCTTCTCCAATCTTTCGCAATACGGTTGCTCTCTCGCTTCCTTACCTTTGGACTTGTTCGACCATTTCGAAACCTTCTGAACTCATTCCAGCCCAACGGATGAAGGATATTCACGATGTGGTTGAAGAATTGACTGGTGTGGAGTGAGCAAATGTCTTCATCTTAATCTCTACCATATTGCAGCATGGATTCCAAGTGCATTTTGCGAGCTATCCCATTGATTGAGCTTGTTTGTAGAATGGGTCATTGAAGGACTTAAGAGACATGAGCCAGTCTATGAAGTACATCTTGACTTTGCCACGGCCTTTGACAGACTAGATCATGGCCTTTGAGTTAAGAGGCTCCATGAGATTGTGCTCTACAGCAGGGTTTTCAATTGGATAAGAAGCTTCATTCATGAAATGAAGCAAATTGATATGGTCGAGGGACTCTTTACTGGTGTATATGATGTCTGGTCAGGTGTTTCCCAGCCGTCCATTCTAGGGTCCTCTCGTTTTTATCATCTTCATTGCTCCACTTCAGAAGCTCAGTAGTAAAGTCAGTGTCTTTTCCTTTTTTTCGGATCCGAATCCAATCGGATTCGGATCAGATTGACCAAGGGCACTAAAGCAAGGAAACGCCACTTTTTTGTGATGACCAAACCTTTCCCGCCAAGTAAGGCCTAAACTTTTGCGGCTGAAATTTTTGAATGTCAATTGTTGGCATAATTATTGAATAAAATATGTGACTAATATCATTTCCGTAACCATTGACGATATGTGCTCAAAACCAGGCATTTAGATAAACTTAAAATGACTTTAAACATGTCTTAAAGTACAATAACTAAAAATTGTCAATTAGGTTTTCTTGATAAAACAAAAAATTGCTCGAAACACAATCAATAAATTCTCCTTTGAAAATAGCATTATTTGTAGAAAATTCTTTCAGAAACATCTTGACCAGATTTCAAGTAATCTGACGCATTTGTTATGAAACTATGGTTCTCACTCTAGGAATGGCCCTCAATCCAAAAGTAGACATACTGTAGCTCTGAGCCACATATTATTCTTTAAATTCATTTGGATGCTTCATAATCATGAAATAATAACTTTAAGCGATATGGCACCTGTTTTATTTGACTATTTTGGCATTTTGGATGCTTTTGCAAGAAAAACAATTTATTGGAGTCCAAAGTTCAAATTGAGATCTAATCTACTGTACTTTGGTATTACTCTGTTCCCCCTTAAATAATGCAAACTTCCTAATAAGTAGAAATTTAAACTCTACAAAAAGATAACTCATTCATTTTTCACCAATGCCGCCTGCTGGTTTTTTGTCAAATGTGTGGGTTTAGACAAAATTATCCATGGTCCATCCCAGATATTCTAATATCTTACCATTTATGTACATGCACTTTTATTGCTTATTCCATACATTTCTTTTATATTTTGTCAGGGTACATTACCCATCAATTCATGAAATGATTGTTGTTGATAATCTATCTATGTGTGTTTTGAGCCAATTTTACGCAATATTTCACTGATTTGAAAGACAATTTGATTGTTTTTGATTAATTTGATGTTCATGGGTATTTCATTTATTCTTCTGAATTTCAAGATTAATTTAGAAATATTTAGTAAATGGACGGAAGTGTATATCAAGGAGATCATTATTTAATTAAAATCACTTTATTGTACTATGTAGTATGAATAATCTTGTTTTGTTGATACCTGAGTTACTGTTTTGATTCAACGCAATGGCCTAAGTTGGCGGTGAGGGGAAAGCCGTGTCGTTTCCTCTCTTTAGAGTCCGTGGATTGACCAACAATTATCGGGTTCTGATTCGGCCGGATTGAACAATTTGATCGGATGCAGATTCGGATTGGGGAATGTAAAGAGTCGGGTTGGGTTCGGATCCGATCCAAGTCCAAAATTGCAAAATTAACTAAATGAATGTGAATTCGTTTTGATAATGGTTTCTTTCACAACTCTCAAAATGTGAGGGACATCAAAGGACATCAATGTTAAATTCTATGAATAGGCCAACTATCTTAGAAATTATGACTATTAATTGTGTGGCAATCCCACACAAATAAAGAAACCCAACATTTCAGGAGGTAAGAAAAGGATCATGGCATTAGCCCTCCAAACAGTCAACATTAGAAAAAAGGAAATAAGAATACATCAGCCTATCAAGCTTATTTATGAACAATTTTTGCACCATTTTAATAACAGAATTATTCTCAATAGTACTGCAATCGAAGCATACGACATAAAGACAAGTTATGCTATTCCAATTATTATTGTTCCAAACGATGCCCTTATTGCAAAAGGAAGATTATATTTTGACTAAGGCAACTCAACTCAATCTCATTATTTCAAAACATCTAAGTGGCATTAAGGCACATGTAGTTTTAGTGAAATGAGTTCTTTTAATATCAATTAGGTGAAAAAAATCAAATTTGAATCAGATTTTACAAAATATTTCGGATAACAGCCGGATTTAGCAAATATATCTCTGAGCCGGATTCGGATCCGAGGAAAATTTCGGATTCGGATTCGGATTCGGATTACAAACATTACATCGTATCGGATTGGGAGGCCCAATCGGATCCGATGCACAGCTCTGCTTCGTATGCTGATGATATAAAATTAGTTTTGGTAGGAATGGTCAAGGTTCTGATGGCCTGGTAGAGGTCATAGATCAAATCTACTCTTGGGTTGCTGAGAGTAAGCATAGACCACTGGAAAAATCCAGCGGTCTATGGACTAACATAGCCCAAGGAAAACTCTATACAAAGAGATGTCTCTGGTGTCGGTTCTTGTTCTGAAATTACCAAGGGGACCCGACACATACCGCCGCCAACCTCTTTCACAACAAATTGAATCACACGCCTCAACCGGTTGAGACAAAGAAGATGCGAAAATCGAAACTGATCTCAAATCGGTAAATTAGGAGTGGACAAGATGGTTCACAAGTGTTGTGCCCCCGGGTGTGAAAGCGGCTACGATTCCACCAAACACAAGGGCACAGGAGGGATTTCTTACCATCAATTCCCAACGGATCCTCCTCTCCGGACAGAGATAGATACGATCCGTTCCAGGGGACAAATAGTTAAGGACTGCTCAAGTTTGCCCCTTGTAAAGGACACCAGTTAAAGCTAATCAAAGGTGGGCCAATCTTTTTCAATGGGAACAAACTCAAAGTTCAGCGCTCTGCAGTAAACACTTTGACGACACCGATTGTCAGACAAAGAACTTTGACACGAATTCCACCTAGAAAAAATAGAATTAAAGACAACAATATCCGACTCAGAATTCTTGGAAAACTCTTCTTTCCTTTCAGGTACTGTTGCTAATATCACAATATCTCAAATCAGTACAGTGTATTTAATGGGAGGTATGTTTGTTTTCACTTATCACTGATTTTAGTTTCCACAATTGGGGTCTTCCAAGTGCTCCACTTTCAGAGGCTACTCAGAGTTCAAGTTGGAGGCAAAAAGAGATCAAAAAGGTCGCACTTGCTGTCGCCACATTTCTTCAACAAGACGAAATCAAAGCAATCTCTGAGCTCAAGTCGAAACTGGATTGGTCTTCTCTCCCAAGTGAAACCTGTGAGATCCCGCAATCCGATGGTGGACATTGTTGGGCCTCTTTAAGAGGAATGAACTTTCAATGTCCAAAATACTTTACAGCCTTTCCATCAATGAAGAGTTGGAATTCGAGATGTGGTAAGGAAAGGCATTTCCTTCATCAGATTGCATTAAAAATTCATGTCCAATTTTTAAAAGGTATTATGTGTTGTGCTGGTTTCGTTGGCCGAGCAAAGGTGTTGTCAAATTTGTTTATCTAGATATGTACAGGGGGCTAGAACCAAAAAAAATCGGTTAATTTTCTGTTATTATTTAACATCAGTCTAATTTCCGTCATGACATCCGCCGAGATGAGTCGAGCATACAACTTGCGTGTCTCTAGAGGTTAGTGGTAGAATTCTTTCCATAACGATATGTTTTGCTAAATTTCTTTGATCCACAGGATATGGCTTACGTTCTGCACTTTATGATCTGGCATCTTTGAAATATGGGGCTAATTGTGTTTCTAGACGGATTTTACGGCTTGAATTGAATAATCCCATAACATTTGTTGTATTTGGCGTCGCACCTGCTCCAATCGGTCTCCATTATTTGAGGCGACCAAACTAGGGACAAATTCTCTCAAGGAGGTCGCATGTATGTCGATCACAATGGTGGATAGGTTTTCCAATGAGGAGTGATAAGACTTCGATTAATCATACCCAGGACTTAGTTTGCCTTCGATGCCATTACCAAGCAATGGCTGCTTAAAGTGAGTCGGTTGTCAAACGTGATCTAAAAGGTCCCTTGACAATTCTTCCTTTGAACATTATATAGTTGGCAAAGCTTTTCCAACATGTTTTTGGATATATCTGACGTTTCAAGTCCCCAGATATTATCTCAGTGCTAACTCTGTACAAGTCGACTGTCCAGCCACATCCTCCTGCATATGCTTCACCCATTTGGGCTCCGATGAGTTCAGCAGATTGGCAAAAGGACGAACAAGTCCAAAGATGTTTCACTAGGAACATCATAGGATTGAGAGAGATTTTTGACTCAAAAGGTTGGGATTGTACAGTGTTCAGAGAAGGTACGAAACGTATCTGATACTGTACGTCTTCAAAAGCATTCATGAGCTTTGTCCCAACCCGGGATTTAGGGTCAATTCTAGTGACCGTAGAGGCTTAATGTGCGTTTTGAGAGCACCTTCATACTTTTGAGCCTTACTAGGTTTTTGTTTAAGGATTACATCATTGTTTGAGTTCTTTTTATCCATGAAGCAAAAAGTTCATCTAGCATTGCATTTTAATAAACTGTCGCAGAGTTACTTATTATCACGCTCCTAAAAATATTTTAGCCGAAAGAATCTATCTTTGGACTTATTTTTCCAATTTTAGATGTTTTTTCCATTTCCACAGTAGACTTTTTGAAATCTTAGAAAATATTTTTTTTTAATTGGGCCTCGCATTTATGGTTATTGTCCCTTTCTGTGTTTGTGAAAAGTATCCTAGAGACCTCCGAATTATTTTGCTGACATCACGAAACAGCTTTTACTTAAAGGAGTCAGGAGGGGCCTTATTTGCAAAGTCAGACAGCCCAAACTGAATGAGGAGGAGGCACAGTAGATTGCTAAATAGACTAGTTATGACATGGCATGAACTCAAATCCTTTTCCGGACATAATGTAAACAAGCCAGAGTATCAAAAAATCAAATTTGAAATGAATTTTTGACCGGCCCTTCGTCTCTCAAGGCAAAAAAGTGTGAGTATTCAAAGCAATGGCAACATTCTCATCCTGTCATGGTCTCTTTCATCCCAACGCTCCAATTGAATCTAGTAAAACACGAAAAGTTAAGCAGATTTTGGTATTAGGAGAAATAAGTGTCGCATTTATTTGTTGCGAGATAAACGAACAATGCTAAAAGGTGGACATTCATATCTGTAATAGCTAAACAATTCTCAACATGGATAAAAAATACAATTGGTTACATTCATCACTAGCTGGATTTGATTCGAATTGATCTGACTTGGCCGCCGGTGGGACTGACTTAGTGAGCGAGAAGTGACTAAACTGGTGTTTGGAGCGACGGACTGGATCTAATAGTTGACAACACTGTCAATCCACGCCACAAAGTTGGGCACTTGAGCGTAGATGCCGAACTTGCCCTCGCGTCCGCAGCCTTCGCCGAAACTTGTGACCCCGTACACCGTCCAATGACCTTGGTCCTCGCACAGCAACGGTCCGCCACTGTCGCCAGCGCAGCTATCAATCCGCCCACTTTTGTAACCGGCACAAAACATGTTGGAGGTGATAAAATAATTCCGATATACGTTTAAACACTCCTCTTTAGGCACGATGGGAATCTGGAAGGTAATTGATGTATGATAGATTAGTTAACAGGGTTGGTCTTTATAGGACGCCCGCCCACAATGCGGCACAATGAGAAGAGGGTTGAATTTGGCATATCCACATTAAGGCCAGTTTTATGATAAAATGAACACAAGTGAAGGACCAGTTTAGATGTTATGTTCTGCATATTACTTGGTGCATTTATTGTCTTTAGATTTGCCAATCAACCCAATTCAAGCATATCTCTTGAACGGTTTTGAAGACCTTGGTGTTTTGCATAAAATGTAAAATCTGCAAGCTATAAACTAGCCTTCATTGAAGTAACTCAACTTAACTCGAAGAATGCATCCGTTTTTCTCCACCAATTAGTTAGGCGCCTCAATATTCTTAAAATTCTGAAAACATTTTAAAAGTGCTGGGGTTCTCATTCCTTGTAGTGGTTAGAAAAGCCCATCAAAAAACAAACTCAAAATGAAATATTCAGCGCCGCATCATTTGAAAACGTTTGATCAGGCTGTTCAGTTCATTAACTAAATAGGAGTGTACGCTATTGCGTCTTATTAATTCCAAATGAAGAAATATTTTGAAGAGGATTCTATTTGCCTTTAGATATCTCGGGTAAATTATACCTTTTCTACAGCCTATAGCTTTAAAAGGGCGTGAATGTATTCAGAGTAGGAACAAGACTCACCTCAGCTTCATGAAGAACATCCGTGCCATAGACATGGGAGCTTTTTTCCTTGCCCCATCCGATGATTGTGCACTTCTTGCCGACTGGAACATCTTGGTCAGACTTTGGCAAACACGCCAAATTGGGATGCTCCAGGTTGGAATCCTCCATCGGAATCTTCAGCAAGGCCACATCGCTATCAACTGTGTCCGGATTGTAGTTTGGATGGAGAATGGAATGTTCCACGAAGTATTCTCGTTCCGTGCCCTTCAAGCGAAAGAAATCCAACGATAAGCACGGGGAAAACCTAATTCCATATTTGAGCACTTGGAATCTTACCTCGTTAATGATCAAATCATGCTCCCCAATGCGCACATAGAGGTGCTTGCGGACGCAGTGAGCCGCTGTCAGGATCCAGCCAGGGGCGACAAGGGTCCCTCCACAAAAGACCTCCTTGTACTTGTTCAAAATGGCCACCTGCCATGGCCAGTGTCCTCGAGTGGCTTCACGGCCTCCGATGATCCTCAGTGCCCATGGCGGATTGGCCGTGGAGCTATGTCTGGCATTGCTATGCGTTGCTCTTACTCCACATTGCCCCAAGTCCACCGGCGGCTGATTCCTCTTTTGATTCTTTGAAATGGGGGTTTCCAGGTGCTCGTCCACATGGTTCACTTGAAATAGATCCTCCTCGGTGATGCGTCCGTTCCGATAATGCTCCACCAAGCTCAGAGACTTCCCCTGGCGATACCAATCCTCGCACAAGGAGCCGTCCATGTAACAATAAGCTTCCTCGTGAACGGACGACGATCCGCATATCAGGGCAAACTTGCAAGACCTGAAACAAACCGGAATGATATCAATTCAGACACATAACCGCCACTGAATAGAATCTAGATCTCTTACCTGGTGCGTGTGGTTTTACAGCTCTTGGAGCAGGGCGACCATTTGGACCACTTGGTGTAAAAAGCTTTGTTGAACTTCAACATCCCGCGAGTTTTACGGGACAACTTCTTCCTCTTCACGATATGAAAGCTCTGTCTCCGGCAACGACCTTTCTTGCACGGTCGCTCCTCTTTCAGAACGTTGGAGCCACAAATACTGGGGACGATGCACATCCTTTTTCTGACTTGCTTGCATTTCCTCCGACATCGGGACCATTTGGACCACTTGGTGTAGATCTTGTTCACATCAATGTTCAAAGTGGCGGGATCAACGGCGGCAGATTCTCGGGACTTGATCATCTCCTTATTGGTCGGGTTATCGGGGTCTGGTTCTCTATCGGGCCTTGGGATGTCGAGGTGCTTCAGCAGCCGATGCAATGACTTGGGTGAAGAGGCTTGGTTTTGGTCCACCTGCAACGTGAATGATTTTAGACATAAATCCTGGGTTTTCCGGACAAAGCCCAACGGTTGACAGTTAGTCTCTTTTTGAGCTGTGCTAAGCCATCTTTTGTTGGAAATGCACTGATCACTGAAGCTATTTAATCCGGCCCAACTTTTCTCTTGGAAGCCAATCCCTTAACACCTAAAAATACAAAGTGTCCTTCTGGCGAGAACAAGAAGCCCGTACAAAATGATAAGAGATGCAATAATGATCGCGAAACCGAAGATGATCAATCTAAAGTTTTTCGAGTTTTTCCCAATGGTTTTTCTGAAGACGTTTCGACACCTGTTCAAACTGGGGGATTCTTCCATTTAAGACGGATTGTGTCCAGGTGAGCTGGTCTCCCCCCCCCCCCTCAACATTGATCACAGATATCAACATTATCATAGGAGAGTGGGGGTGAATAGCAACTGGCTCAAGGAAAAAGGCGTATCGCCCATCTAGGTTTGAATCACCATGTCTGTCCCAAGCTCACCACCAAGGGCGCAATTAAAGTTTGGATTTGTCACTTCGGGACTAAGTCATTAGTCATAATAATAGTTGGAGATTACAGCCCCCCTCCCTGTCAGAGAAGGAAAGGGAGCACAAGAGGAAGACTACCAGTTACGTACCCACCTGGTTTGATCCCCAATCAAATGACATGAACCACCACCACAAGTTGGGGACTGATTCATATGGATTCTCATTCATAAGAAGAAACCTCTCCCTTCTCTTTGTATTGGCAAGTGGGGTATCATCCATCATTCCAGTCATCAGAAGTCTCTTAAAATGATTAATAGGTCATACCGTGACCCATCTAGCAGAACGGCTCGCTCCTATCATCAGCTTGATCAATGATTCGCAATATACCGGAGCCAGAAACGGTTCAGTAAGCTTGGTCTCAGGTGCGAATGGAGTCAAGTTGAGCTTCCAAGCCGTTCATTGTTTGGACTCTAGATGATCCGAGCGCCACCACATATGCCAAAAGTTGAGTTCGTATGGCTTTTAGATCAGTGAGAGTCCGAGTACTTGAACAAGGACCCGGGATTGGATCTGGAGGCAAGATCCTTGGCGACTTTCCTCGGGATATCAAGATGAGCGAGCCAATGTCTAGACCTTTTGGAGTGTCCTAACACAGAGTCTGGAGCCCGATCAGGATTAAAATCTTAGCCCGATATAAATCGAAATGTAACTCATCTAGTCGACCATATGAAGTTGGTGACGCGAAGCCAATCTTGTCCAGGGTTTGTTGGCTGGACACCTTGAAGAGGCGCTTGAAATAAGGAAGCTGTTTGCATAGTAAAGAACGTGTGTCCAAACAAGGACTCGATTGTAATTTAGACCGTTGCACTCTCGACGGCTTCATTTTGAACGATTCGCCCAACACACGCCCCCACTCCAAACGAAATACAGCTAGATATATGTCCCTTCCAATCCATATTTGCATCTTGAGCAAACTTGGAGACTAGACTCCTGGACGGTCTGTGAACTACAGTATGTTTGCCTTGGATTAATAACCATCAGCGATCTTCCTGACAAGGTTCGAGTAATTGGAATAATCTGACGCGATATCAGCTCGCTAAACTCTCCTCCCAACCTGACAGAAAGATTTCTCTCGCTAAAAGTGTCTTACCTTCTCTGTGGAAGTCAGAAGTGTGTTGTTCAGAATAGGGATGTCGTAGTATAAGAAGTAGATGGACGCTGCCAGGATGCAGCTCACGATCACAGTGATGAGCACAATTATAGCCACGATAAACACTGACACTGCCCATGGGGCGTTGTTCGGCCTTTTGTTGGGCGTTAACTTCATGGTGTGTGTGTGTGTGTGCTTGGTTGCGTTTTGTTATTATGCTAAAATATTGCAATGTGTTGCGTTGGTTGATCACTGAACGTTGAGGGTTGCGGACATGCTCAACCCAAGATTGTGGTGGATAGTAGGGATGTTGCCTCTTCACTGACCAAGAGCCTACTAAACTGACGAGAAGGAGTCCTACAGGGTACAATACTCGTACTCGCCTTGGCTGAGTCTGCTTTTCCTTGACCAAATAGAAGAAGTGTCAAATCGAAGAAGCTGTTGGGTGGAGCCAGGGAAAAGATATCAGATAATGATATTGGGAACAATGGTTTTAGTAGTGCTGGTGGTCAACAGAGAAAGAAAGAGAGAGAGAGAGAGAAAAGAGTACCTGTGCAGATTGAGAGCATACTCCCAGAGTCCTTGGGAATGGCTGACTTTTAGGGGATCTCAGATAATCCTCTGCCTACGTTCAACAATTGGGAGAGGACTCATTGAAGGACAAGTTCACATACGCTCACAAGTTGGCAACCAATAGACATTGATAGCTGGGCACTTTCTCACTTTTTTGCGATCGATTTGGACATCAAACGCAATGATCGTTTTGCAACACGATAACCAAATTAAAAAGGCACGAGTGGTGCTATTAAATACAAAGCATCTCCTATTACTCTTAAATGGTGTTGAACGGAAAAAAGGAATGCCCATGAAGTGTGGAATGGAGACAAATTCTGAGTCAAAATGTCAAACATTACAATAGCGATATGTCCGAGTTGGAACAATTGATAAGTCGTTCATATTGAGATGCTATAATCTGCTTCTTTGCTACACAACCTTTTTAAAGCGAACTTGATAGGTTAATGCCACCTTGCTGGGCCCTATTAAGAATTAAGGATAGTTGTAGAATGCTATCATTTTCGAATACCCTTGTAAAATTAGCGTATCTGACCATCAGATCCAGTTGAAGTGGGAAGCAATCCAAAATGTGTTCAATCTGATTTGAAAACTCCTGATGAACTTATTTATAACACATATTTGTTCACTTTTTGAGAGCAAAATGAACCTTTTGCGAAGTGCACTCCCCTTTTAGTCAAGTTGGGAACGCAATGCAATTTTTCAATGTAAATTCTATGCAATTTTTAGACAAAACCGAAGAAAATGAAACTCAATCGAAAAATGGGTTTGGGTCTGTACTAAGATTAGGTCACATTTATCAAAAATGACGATACATAAATTGTTGCCTGAGAAGAGAATAATAAACTTTTTGAGATGAAGCTTTAAATAGCATGCAACATTTACAAATGACGGTTGTAAGTGAAAGAGAATGAAAAATCACCCCCCCCCTCTCCCCTCCTTTGTTGTTTATGAGTCGGAAAGGCAAAAATCTTGCCCTTCTAACAATTTTTTCACAATTGGATTGGCCAAGGACGGGATTCTAGACATCTGTGGATTGTCTTTCCCTTAGATTTCTTAAGTAGATTTCATTTGCAAATCTAAAACGTTTGATTGAGATAGAACAAGATGATGACAAATTTACAAAGATCAAAGTTATTTCTTTTAGAACAACGAACCTTTTTTTTCTTTCATTTGTCATCGTCCGTTTTCATTCAGCTTTAAATGAAACTGTTCATTCTATGCGGTTGAAAACAATGAACATGTTTTTCTAGTTGCCGTGATTAGAACTTGTCCAAGACTTGAAAACTATGGTGTGATCTGCCAATCTTGAAACCAGATACGATTCAGTTTGAATTATCAAACAAGCAATCCTTTAAGTTAAACTTACTTTTTGATCAGAATTCCTGATCAACCCTATATTCAAGGGTTAGTCAGATCTGCCAACTCTTATTCTTTGGTGGATCAGCTATCATATGAGTATAAAATTCAGTATGATGAATGCGTTTTTCGTCTTGTAAAGGAAGTCCTCAAAGAAATGGCGATGATGTGTCCGACACCGATATTCCTAACAAAGTTGGTTTGATTTCCAACAAAAAATTAAGTATTCAAAAGGATTTTTACCATCCAAAATACGTTCATTTTGTATATATAAGGCTAATGAAGGACGATTTGAGTCATTGCTTTGTAAATGTAAGGTGGAACTACCGTATGAAAAATCTCGAAATACTTTCGCTGCATGAAACAGGTTTGCACTCTTCCCTTTCAAGAACGTAAATTACACATAAAAAACGATCACACATTTTTCAAATTATCGAGAAATGTCAACGCGTAAGGCGTACTTTTGAGGCTTTAGTTCAACCAGAATCTGCTGGTGGTGTAAAAAAAGTCAATAGATACCCCTCGATGAGAGAACTTTGCTAAGAGCATGACAACCGAAATCAGTGACTAGATTTTATTGGTGACAGTAAATGAACGCCCCCAAACCGTCGACGAGAGTCAAAACGAACATCAATCATCTATAGAATAAGACGTACAGGAAATAGTGGAAACTCGAGTAGAAAAAGTACAAAATCAGACTTTTGTGTCCTCCTCGTCCAGCCCCATGGGTGGCATGGTTTCGTCTAAATCTTGGGACGAATGGGACTCCAATTGTTCATGATCCGAGTCAATATGAAGCATGTAGTCTACATTGACAGCTGGTCCAGGGTTGCCGTTGGGCGAGCCTGCCGAGAACCCTGAATCACTAGAACTGGTCGATCCCCTGTTCTCTGCATTTTTACAGGGCACGCTAGCTGACCGGCGCATAGCCGGGCTGGCATTGCCTTGGCCTCCAGCCAAGCGGTTGGTCTTCCTTGGCACGGTCACAAAGCCATTCGGCTCTTGGGCGCGACCTGGTCCTGGGCCAGCTTCATTAGGGAAAGTGTGGAGCTGATCAATGGATTTGGATTTGAGGGTTGGGATGAACATTGCTCCAGGGTTGGCGTCATCCCGAGGATTAAGAGAATCTGAGAGCTGTCGAAGTTTTCGATTAATTGAGTCAAACGGTGTGGGCAAGCCTGGCAGGGGGAGTTGATCGTAATTGAGAGGTTGGAATGGTATCAATGGCAATGACGGGAGATCTGCACAATCTTGAGAGGCCTTGGGGAACATTGGAACATAGTTGGCAGCCACATCGATGCCAAGGAAATTGTCAGTATTTTCATAATTGTGGGATGCGGCGGCCATGGTAGCCGCCGGGTGATTGGCTCCTTTTGGGCGAAGAATGGTTTTGGTGTTTTCATATAGAGGCCCTTGTTCATGGACCACATCTCCAAGACTTGGACCAATATTGCAATAGTTTGGTTGTATGGTTTTGGCTTTGGTGCCTTTATTAACTGTGGCGTAAACCGGGCTTTGACTATGGTGCTTTTGTTGGAGGATTTGATTGTTGGCAACGCTACTTGCATGCAAAAATCCTTCGCTCATGTCCACCACAGGCATTTTGCCCGTGCCGGTAAGCTTTATACGAGGGGCCTTCGCGTCCAAGGTCTCTGTGTTTTCATTATGGACACAATCCGAGACGAACGGGGCCCCACTCTTATTGGACAACTTCAGGACGCATCCACACTGTTTGCGGAATACAGGCAGGGCTCCATGCTGAGGGAAGTCATAGTTGCCGAACGGCTCTGCTCCTCCGTGCTCTGCTGACTCTTTCAAACTTCTAGGGGTGTCGTAAAGTTGACTGGTCACCTGAGATTTGCCCAGGTTTCGTGGAATGTCATAATTATCCAAGCTACTACTGGCTGTGGAAACAGTTCCGAATGATCCAATGGAACTGGCCATGCTGGCGCCTGAGTTCCTGGTCGACCCTGAACCGTTTCCACATCCACATGGAGTGGCGGCCAATACGCGACGCAACTCAGCACTGAGAGGTTGCGACGAGGAAGGATTCTGACTTCCGTGGGTTCGCCGTCTTTGTGTCTTTGGCGTCAAATTGGGGGAACAAGTGCTTCCGGCCCTTAAGCTTGACGGCGGTCTAGAGCCCTGTAAGGAAATCGAGTTTTATAACAGAAGAACAGTAATGATTGTAGATAATGCAAGAGGTGGAACTATTGCTTACGTTCAAAACACTCCTTGGGGTGTCGTAAGTGACGAAACCATTACTTGAATGGGATTCGTGGGAACTTGTGGACAGCCGGTCCATGCTGTAACACGAGTTGTATTGGATTTTGGCCTTCATGGAGCTGTTGGGGTTCATTGTCCATTGTGGGTTATTCAAGTCACCGGTTCCACATGTAGACCTTTGAAAAGTGATGGCATATCGATTATATGGATTTTTATGGGTCGAATGAGTCCATTAATGTGTGCAGCATACCTTGGAGCTGAACAATGATTCCTAGACTCTTTCCCATCTAAATCAGGATGGATCCCCATTTGCTCCAGAAGTACTCGCCTGTTCACCAAATGTTCAGGGCTTTGCTGTCCTCTCTGGCCTCCTCCAGAGCTTGTTGTGGCCTCGGTCATTTCGCTCAAGGCTACAGACATGGTGTCGCAAGAGCTTTGACCTTCGGTACTGGACCAGTTCAAGGAGTGGTTCATGGATCTTGAGATGGAGATAGAAATACATATCTTAAACAAGAAATTCAACAAGGGTTTTCATTGAGCTCAAAC
This sequence comes from Tigriopus californicus, assembly GCF_007210705.1. Classification (NCBI taxonomy): domain Eukaryota; kingdom Metazoa; phylum Arthropoda; class Copepoda; order Harpacticoida; family Harpacticidae; genus Tigriopus; species Tigriopus californicus. The sequence continues at coordinate 15,964,531 of NC_081451.1, forward strand.
CTCGAATGGGAGCGTTGACGTTGGCTGTGGAGGTCCATGTGGGATCCCTGAACTGATTGGAAGTCCTTCACCAAGGCTGCTGTGGACTCATGTCGATCATGGTTCGACGATAAATCCGAAGAAAGCGACATCTGACGAAGACCATCCAGACAAGACGGAATCGAAGGACTTGAACAAGCTGTAATAAGGCAGGCAATACCAACCATTTTAACCGAATTCACTTGTCGGTTAAGGGGTTTTGTATAAATATTTACCAGTTTTGTAGAGACTCTTTCTCTTGGCCTCCAAACGGCCTTTGGTAGCCAGATCAAATTTGGCTTTCAGCTCTTGAGGATCATCAAGTCTGAGGACATGGAGGCCCTCCCCCTTGCCACAACGAGATCCCCCTTCAAAGCAGAATCTTCCATTTTCCAATCCTCCATAACGTCTACAAAAAAAAGATCATTTTAGAACGTATATGTACGTGCGTTTATGTGTAATCAACTAATAAAGTAATTGCAATATCTCCTTACCTTAAATCCACCAGATCCCAACTATGCAGAAGCTTAGGGGGAACTCCGGTTGTCAAGGAGAATCTCCGGTTTTGAAGGTGGATTCTAATCTGGCCCAAGGGAAACTTGGATTTGTTGGGAACTTGGACTAAATGAGCCGAAAAGTGTTGACCCTCCTCGAATTGAGCCGCCAACCTCACCTAACGAGGTATGAAGAGGAACGCAGTATCAAAAGCCTATGTAAGCCAAAACTGATTAATTATACTAGAACGGGTGTGGATTACCTGCCATCGCATCAACGTTTCTCGACAATCAAAGGCCAAGGCAATCAGTACGCCCTTTAGAACCAAGGCCAAGGTAAGGGACTCTTTCTCTAAGGTAAATCCTGCTTCCCATCCCAGGTACTCCTCCAGAGCAATCGAGCCTTTGGAGGGAGGATTTCGCTCCCAATCCTTTTTGTCCTTCCACAATTGAAGGGTGAGACTATCTGAAAAATGAAAAGACGTCCGTGAATAAAATGATCTGTCGACACGTAATTCTCGATACCTTCCGAAGGTTCTAACAATGCTTAAGTCGCAGGACTATTAGCAAATTATTCGAAAAGATCTAGCAAATATCTTTAAACAAGTACCACGTAGTTGTTCAAGTGGCAACATTATGAAGAATTATGGAAACTGTTTTCTATTGGCCCTTGATGAAAAATCTTCAAATACAAAGGGCACGGGATAAAGGTTGAATGCATAAGCGACTTTTAAACTTTTTGAATCCTGCTGTACTTGAATGCATAAGCGACTTTTAGAATCCTTCAGTTTGCAGTACGCTGAATAACAAGGACGACCTCAAAGAATTTGACGTCAACTCAAGGAAACTCGTGACCATACGGAAAAGCCGAAGATTTTGCCTGTCACCGGAAGAGCAAGTTTTGGCAAGGAGAAACAAAAACTGCTTTCCTTTCTACACATTAGACTTAGTAAAGGGCAAAAATCGGCACTTATAAAAAAGCTCACCGAGGTAATTTTTGGACTCTTTAAATGTACGGGGGAAAATCCTCGCCTTCATTTATGATTTATGCTTATGGCATATGTGTTCTTTGAAAGAATTATCAATCAACTTGATTCATGTTCAAAGACGTAAAAGTAACTGAAATTTGCACTAAAGCACGATTTACCAATGTTCACAAAAGTCAGGATGTTTCATGAATTGAATGGAATAGATAGCTTTTTTGTGCTTGGGATGATCTCCATGTAAGTTTTGAATTTGTCTGCGATAGAAAAACATCGTTAAATCTTAAGTCATCTCCTGATGTCAAAGTTTAAGACTCAAATACCTCACACCGTCAATCTAATAATAAAAAAAAATATTGAAAATCGATTTTCAGATGCGTTTTGCATATGAACCAAAATTCGACCATTTCAAGACTTAAGAGCATATTCAATCTAGACTTACTTTGGATACTTAGTTATTGCGTTCATCCTACAATCCATTTTTTTTTCTCCCAAAATTCAAAGTTAAACCACCGTGCGTGTGTGGGTCAAAGTAAGAGTGGAAGGAGGAGTCGCTGAAAGACATTGACCAAGGTCGTTGTCGAGTTCAAAGGCATTGTCTGTTATTCGAATGAATCAGTGTCATGAGTTTCTTAACCACAAAAGAGTTGCTCCTTTGTATAATGTCTGTCTTTCCAATCATGTTTCCAAAGGCATGAATTATGTAATGGATATTTATATTGTTATAAAAAAACCAATATCTTCAAAGGTTTTGAATGACCTGGTATCAAAATAACCGTGAAGAATAGTCAACGGCAAGCAACACCAGGACTAAAAAGTTTTGATAGTGTGAGAAAATTATTAATTTGCAACGTGCATATTTTTGTCGGGTCATTTCGGAATACTTGCAGTTATTGAGTACCGTTAACAACCTCTTGTTCGTTTTGTCAATTCAATTTAAACCTGTAAGGTCTAGCTTTACCACTAAATGTTGAAATGGTTACTCGAACAATTGAAACATATTTTGCTGCAATGCCCTTAAAACACATAAATTACAAAAAAAACATTAGATGGTTGCGGAGATTATGTTTTAGTTATAATTGTGTAAAAAACGCCAGTTTCACTCGCACCTGGCAATAAGCTATTTGACGAATAAAAACTTGGCCGCAATGAGCGCCTTAGTTAAAGTGTTTTTTATCATAATTCTTTGGCTATGATAACGTTTCTGAAAAATGATGTGTCAAATGTTATTGACCATTCGGCAAGACCATTTAAACTCACACCATTAAGGCAAGAAAACAATGATGACTAACCAACAAGCTCGCAAATCCCCAGCCAATCCCAACAATGGTCGTTGAAAATTTTGTCAAAGACGTTTGTCCAGAGCTTCCGTTTATTGATATTGACTCCTCCTCCACCACCAAGAGCTCCAACCAATCAATCCCCATGAGGTACTGATGTAACCAATCTGCTTGCGACCAAACTTCCAATCCAGTACTGCTGAGATTGGTCCCAGGTTGTTTTTTTAGGTCAGATCTAGTACCGAAAAATCTGACCGAAAAAAAAACCAATCAGGGATCAATCTCAGTAGCACTGGCTTGTAATCTGCCCTGCTCATGGCAAATTGGTTACATTAGAACCATGAAGCAAGCTCCTTCTGCTTTGGTTTCTATCCTGCTGTAGCACAGTAAACAGATGGCGGGAGATTTGATCCGTCTGCGAGCGTCTGGCATTCGTTTCTCACGTGGTCTGAATATGGAAATCTCACCCCTCATCAGCTGTCATTGCAATCAGGCATCCCTCATCACTCTTTTTAACTTCTATTATCTCCTCGGTTTTCATTTCCGTCAGGGCTGCTTATCTGGGAATGATATGGAGTGTGGAGAGGATGCGGGAAAGGAAGATTACATCTAGTTGGCAACCCTGATGTCACTTTGTTGGGAGTGAGATGGTCGCTCTATCATTTCGATGACTGAAATTAAGACCGCCAAATTTTTGGGAGCATTCTTCAGCGTTCGAGCGGAATAGTGCCGAATTCCGAATGGGTGGTTCAGTATTTTTGATACTTCAGTTTGAAACAAAGAAATGGATTGATGCAAAACTAAAGTTTCGAAGTAGTAATAGGATTGTTCCTGCAAATCAGGTCTGATTGGTTGAGCAGGTAGAACTAGAAGAGATCTCTTTTTTTAATTAAGCATCTATTCTTCGCTCATATGCTTACCCGGCACAATTTTCAGTTTTAGACGGCTCTTGATATGTCTACAGTACACATTATGAAAATTGGCAACATAGGAAATCGACTCAGTAATAAAAAACAAGAAGAATAGGAAGACTCCAACACAATTATCGCAATCTAATGACATTTTCATTCCATTTGTTTTTCTATATTCAATTCCGATTATTTTATTGGAAAGATAAAATGAAATCGTCTTCTTTAGACTGTTAACCCAAAAATATACAGTTGCCGAAACCAATTCCTTTCTCTCATGTTCATTCTACGTAAAACGTGTTTCTCAAAACAGACCAATATCAGCCTCCAATTTGGTTCCATTTGTAGTTATCACCCCCCTTGAACAACATAATGCTCTCTTCGTTTTTATTCGTTCCTTTTTCTTTCTTCTGGCCCATTTTCTCGTCCTGCCCAACCCCTCAAGACTCTCAAGAAGTTCATCCATCATTGCTCTGTTGTTATGAAACTGCTTCTCGGGCGAATTTGACAAGGGATAATTTCTCAAAATATGATGGGATTCAAGTCAGGGTGACCTGGGTTGAATTACATAGTAACACGGGCTTTGTAACCCCCACAAATAACCGCTCCAAAAGCACACAGTTTGGCCACCTTCCCCAGGATAACCTTTTTTTTACCACTGAGCTCTCTATCTCAGCTGAAGAGTTGTCTTTGTCTCAGTTGGGGGTGGCTTTGATTGTTTTTTCAGGATTTATTTTCAGGGCAGATTCATCCTCGTGCCTCAACCCATGGGGTCTAACGGAGGAACCGATTAATGTCGTTCCCCACTCGGTTGGATTTTGGATTTTTTTTGTTTGTTTCTGCTGATTCCAATAAGAAAGCGGGATGCATGGTATGAATAGTCCTAAAAGGTAGATCTTAAAAAAAAAGCTTGGCAATGCGCAAATTTTAGAGCCTCTTTTTGAACTCAGTTTACTGTCACCACATGACAAGGAAGACAAAACATGGTGTTACTTGGATTCGTCTTTTTCATAGATTGCATTCCCGGTGGAGGATCGGAAAGGTGTTTCCAAAATCCCCGCAAATTTGGAACCGCAAACGCTTAAAAGTGGATATTCTTACATTAGATCTACTAGGAAGGTTATGCTATGTTCAACGTCGGCCTAAGTCTCGGTTTAACCGACATGCAATAATGCTTATTTTTTTTTGCCCCACCTTCCGAGGAGAAGTCGATTTTAACACCAGTTAGCAAACTAGTACCAAGACACAGATATTCAATTATAACTTTTGTAGTAACATGACCTTTCATAGAGGCTTTTTAAAAAAAACATCATAATTTTAGAGGTGAAAAGAAGCATTAATTAGAATTCATTTACAATACAGCATTTCATTTAAATTATCAGTCTCTTGGATTTCAATATAAAAAACTATGAACCCGAGCTTTACTTTTTCAACCAATGATCCATTACAATTTCTCATTTTTAACTACATTGATAGCGCTTGCTTTTGTTGTTCTCATATTTACAAGTTAGGTTCCAAGTTTAGCAACCAATTGTTCAAAAATTATACGCATGATATCGGGTGGATTGACGCCTCAGGGTTTGTGGTCCATTTGGTCCATTTTTAATCGACAGTGCTTACAATTTTTCTATGAGATTACAAGTACCCAAGAGGGGTTGAGCAATGAAACGTGTCCCTGAGAATCCGTGCTCTAAGTAGTGATTGTAAAACGTGGAGCATGCCACGCATGTACCCACACCCTCCATTGAATCTGGGAATGTACAAACCTTCTCCTACCTTCTTGAGCCTTAACACAACGGAAAGTGAGCAACATGTTTTACTCCGAAGACAAGAGAGGTGTAATGTTACACAATTTTTTCACACTCATGCCAAATTCAGAAGAAAGGGGAGGCTGGTTGAATGAATGACATTTAAGCTGTCACAAGGGCGATAATGACACCACCACATCCACCCAATGGATTGGAATACAGGCCAAAAAACGTGAACTGCTACTAACAGGTAAAACACCATGGAAAGTGTGTGAAAATACAGGCAAGACCCCGGGGGCGAAAAACTGCTGAGGGAGTGATGAGTGTTTTTCTTTGTCATTTGGCTCAATTTTGTCAGGTCTTTTTTGATGGAGGGGGACGAAACTTTGCTTGTCTGGCTCATATAAAGTTAAATTGGAACAACTACAACTCGTTTTTTTTTTTACTTCAAGCCAACATTTCTTCAACTGACTTATAGAAGCGTGATATGTTTTACAACGTTTGAAAGTAAAGATATTTCATTCCAATCCTGTGCATTATTGGATGATTGGAGTACTAACTTTATTTCTCCGGTTACAAGAAGCTTTTCCTATGAAAAGTGATGTTTAGACAATGAAATATTGGTGCTTAAATACTCTGTATATTGTGTTTTACGTTCGCCATATCTCATCCTCATTTTTGACAGTTCACCCAAACAGCTTCTTGCCAAATTTCACCATAGTAGATAATAAGATAAACTCTTCCATTTTTTGTCTCTATTTCACCTTAAAAGCAATAAATATATGTTGAACTGAGAGGTTCCAAATTGACCAAAAAAAAAAATGGAAAAATAGTCCCAAATCTCATCTCCAAGAGAGGTCTTTTGCCTTTTGGGCTTTGACGAAATCACGCATTGTTCTGTAACATCATCCACCTTTTTCCATAATTCGCACAAGGAATGTGGAAAATGTGCTTTGTTTGACATGTTCGGAAGCCAAACAGATCCCAAGATTAGAAGAAATAACCCTTGAGAAGACGCATGAACACGCTCTAATGAATGGAACTCCTCCGTTCAAGGGAAAATTTGCAATTTCCATCTCCGTTTCAAGGAAGACCTTCATCACCTTAAGGAATATCGATCTGGGCATGAAGCAATAACATAAACAAAATAAATTGATCAGGAATGACTCCCCTAAAATTGATCTACGAATCTAGGAGTGTCGCCAAAACAAATTCCAAAGATCGGAATCTCTGGAGAAGACACGTGGAAATGGGACGATTAATAGCCTTCATTGATATTGATGAAGGAACAGGTGTATGTATCTAGTCAAGTTCGGCGAGGGAAACAAAGATGCCCCAATTCTTGGGAGTGTCTTGATATCCCTTTGGCAAAGACAATCTCTGATTATCTATCACGAAGAGCATCAATTCTGTTCTATGGCTTAATTTAAGTGCATTTTCAAGAGAGGAGCACATCAAAATGACTCAGTGTAGGACTTGTTACACTTGCAAAACAGAAGTTGAGGTACGCGTTAGAAGACATTCTTTATGACATGACTTTTCTTAATTCAATACATTGATTGGAGCACAATTTTTTGTCTCCTATATCTGAACCAAGTGCAGTTCAGAGCTGTTGAGAGTAAGATATAGCATGTATGAGGAGAGGACTTAAAAGGGAGATAAAGTTCTGATCTACTAGTAATAACACAAATAGGCCTTGAGGTTCTCATCGATGTCTCTGGATTGATCCACTCAAGCGTTCTTTGGAGTGAACTTGGAACTGCATTGGATCCACTTAGAGCGAGTGGACAAGTTACAGATCGAACTCATCTTTCCACATTTACTTAAAAGTTCACTTTCCAGTTGAGGGGTGCAGGTTTCCACACCACTAGACGCCTCGGAGCGACGAACGAGAGCTTAAACCCTGGACACAAAATCACAAAGCAATGACCAAGATACGAGTATATTTGGTCGTTGGAATCACAACACAGACAATGGGGCACCCCCGCATGGTTTCGTGAGTGCATATTTTGAAATGCGATTTGTACCCAGTTGCACCTACTGCGAGTATCAGATAGTTTCGTGAACGCACATTGTGAAATGCGACTGAGTACAGTTTAGTACTGTCGCATTTCAAATTTTGCGTTCACGAAACCACGTGGGGGTACCCCATTAGTTGGAGATTATATGATGTTGCAAAAGTAATGTAATTCTTGAAGGGCATTTGAAAATATGCCCAACTGTGGTGCAATATTGGTAAAAGATTATGGCTTCTAGAGAACATGAAAGATGAACAGGGAAGATGAAAATATACGTCAGTTGAGCATTGGCAGTATCTTTCGAGTGATTTGGACTTTTTCACCCTTAAAAGGATTCAACTGAGCTGTTGTGTTCAATCACCACCCTACAGCAAAAATGAACACTATGAAACTGAGTCAGTTCCAATAATTACTGTTACAATGAGTAATAAGTTGATTTTGTTTATTGTGGTTACTCAATTTACCCTCGAAGTGCAAACAGAAACGACAGTACTCTCAAAAAGTAATCATTACGACAGCAAGTGGAACATCAAATTCTTGGAATAATGAGCAATATCGACCCCCGCCATCACTTCATATTCAGTAAATTGGCGTGCTGCCGCCTCTATAGGACATTACTCTATGAACGAGTTCGTTCAAGCTAGAGGGCTCTAGTTCAAGCTAAGCCCTCGGAAATGTCTGGTCGGGGCAAATTGAAAGGGAGGGAGGACGGACAAGAAGCATTCTGCCACTCCAATGAACGGGCAAACGTAAGGAAGGGTTGCTGTTGTTGTTGTTGCTGTTGTTGTTCTTTCCATGTAGTTAGAGTTGGGTGGCGAGTCAGTTTGCGACAGATATTTCTTTGAGAAAATCAAATGGATTCTTGGATCATATCAGGATAAGTCATGTTTGAGTCACGGTCTGAATGAGGATGGTAAGATTCATAAGTACATGTTTTTCGTTCAAGAGCTCAATTCAAACCGAGAACCCGGAAGAACCAGATGATAATGTCTGGCATGAGTGGAAACGAAGTATCCCAATGCTGAGCTAGTCAAAATGTCATTAGGAGACGAAAAATTACCTGTCGTAATTTAAGATGCATGGCATCGACAAAATTGCATTTTCACTCAAATGAGGCAAACTCTTTGGCTAATGCGGAACAACAAGCCACCACCGTGACTTGCCTAATGAATTGACCCTTATCTCAGAACAATCTCAGTTCAAGACGTGTCAAACTAGCTTCTCAAATACGGATTAACCTTTTCCTGCATGCACTTATTCGCCAAAAAACAAAAAAAAAATATCACTTCACATCATATCCTGATTTTTTAGGTCATTTCGCCATGATACTAGAAAAAAGCGATTGCGAACAGCTTTGGAATCATTTTTGAAACAATGATTTCGTCAATTGTAACAAATGACTTTGCGTGTGTCGAACACACGAGAAGGACAAAAAGAATCGTTTGAAACGTGTTGCATGCCCCTCGAATGTGATTTTGAGGCATTTATGGAGAGCTTGTCATCAGTTTATGATGGTCTCCATCGTTAACTGTCAACCCTGAAGAACTATTCTTGGGAGAAAACGTTAACTGATTTTATTATTGTCTCTCCCACGAAAACGGATCCGACCGTTCTAAATTTCCTCTCAGCTTGGTCATGTTTTTGAACTGCATGCACTATTTGAACAGCTTCGACAGCTTTGTTATGTCTTATCATTAGGATCGTCAAGTTATTATTGACATTGGTCAGTCCAAAACACAAAGATGGAAGCCAGTCAATGGAGGTTCTTTTTCACTCTCTGTGTTTCGTTGGTAACACTCGAGTCATGTCGATCGGAAATCATGGGTAAGTGTTTGTAGCTTTTTTTGGGGACAACTATGTTGAGGACGTGTTCCTTTCTTCCCTTTTTCCGGGTGTAGAGATTGTTGAACTTTGGCCTGAAGTGGAAGGTGATTTGACACAAGTGACCTGGTCTCATGGTACCAATTCCATTGCGGCATTGACTACAGCTTTGAATGGTAAGAAAGTGTTATCGCAGGATGTTAAGCAGAGAATAAGCATTTACTCATAGACGCAAGCTCAAGATTTGACTAGGTTGCACGGCCAAAGGCACTTGGAGTTGCGCCTGTCCTCTTAACTTTTCGTTCTTTCATAGAATGGAAAATAGACCAGAGTTTTTCATGGCTTGTTTTGTATCAAATGACTGATTTGTGTCGTTGACGTTTTATTCCAATTGATTCCATTTTATCATAAGAAGAAACATGCCCAAAACTCATTTTTTTGTATCGTCATACACTTGTGTGGTGAGGAGTGTTTTAGACAGTATCTGATCCCATTGCATTAAATCATAGATGACACCATGATGATTGAAGCTGATGTGTCCCTGGGCTTTGTTTTGGGCCAGGAGGATAGGATTGTGCCAATTATGGCCCATCCCCCGGCATTTATCAGTGATTTGTCTCTTGAAGACTTTATGGATAGAGTCATTCAGGTATTTATTTATTGCTTACAAGAGGGTGTTTCTTTTAAGGAGACTAAAACTCTTTTTTGATCAATTCAGGCACGCAATCAGGGTTTTAAAAAGGGTGTCAAACTGGATTTCAAGAGTACTGAAGTTCTTCAAGAGGCATTCCGAACACTTCCTTCCTATGAAAATGAGGTAAGCATGAATTGATAAAAGAGGTTATAGCGGATGGCACACTCTTTTACTTTATTTGTTCCAGATCAACTTTCCCTTTTGGCTCAATGGTGATGTATCAAATGGTCCAAAAGAAGTGGAGCCACTTAAAATTGTGTCTGGTAGTGAACTGATCCAATTGGCTGCAGAATTTTTTCCAAAGGCCACACTCAGCCTAGGTTGGGTTACATCTTCTCATCCTGCAGATGGCAACTACTTTTATACAGAAGGTACAATATCAACCACGTGACACTACATGCAGAAATTAACCCAAGTTATGACGAGTATTTGATGACCCATTTTGGCATCATAAATTGCTCAATATGGTTCTAATTTCTACTCTTTTCAGTAAAGAAGCTTCTCATTTTGTTTTTGTTTTTTCACTGAAGCCTAAAATAACATACTTGGAAAAAGCCATCCAAGCGCTTTTACCATACCTGTAGACTTTTTAGAGCATCAGATTTGCAGTTATTGAACCCGTTTCAGTCACTTGTAACAACATTGAACTCTCATTGTCGTTTTCTCCATTGGCCTCAAGCGGTAGAGTTGTTATGTACCAGGGTTCAGTTGTCCAGAGTTTACATTTATTTCAGAGCAAATCCAGGAGCTCTTGGATGTAATGAATACTAGCGGAATTGGAAACCAAACCGTGACGTTTCCCATACGAACCCTGTTCATGGCCAACTCAGAGGCCGTCCTCACCAGCCTCCTGGCCCAATCGAAGGCTCAATCGGCAACCCTGACCATGTGGGGAACAGATGACATTGACGACACGGAGGCTGTGAAGTCAGTTCTGAACCGAATCGGACGTCAAAGAGTGTACATGGACTTGCCTGATGATCTTGCGGATCAATTGAGTTGATCTGATCCATTTGAGAGATTAATAAAAACGACCCCAAGATCAAATTTTGCGCTCACTCGAGTGGGAAAATGATGACGTCGTAAAAAAGACTCCGGCCCAGAGTTGAGAAACACACACGAAAAAAGAGAGTTGAATGGGCCACGAGAAAAGAAGAGCTCTCTTCTGTCCCATCAAAATGGGAGTTGACAAAAAATGCAAAGAATTCTCAGCTCATCTCACTCTCCAGGAATTAAGACCGAGTCACTTTGTTCGTTTCGTTGCGAAAAATGAGTGTATGAAAGTGTTTTGGGGCCAAAGAATCTCACTTTTCAACTGGCTTTGGTGAACAGTCGAACGTTCTTTTATTCCTTATTTGTGGCTTTGATAAACAACTCCACTGTTCCTTACAAGAAACATAATTTGGTACAAAATTTGCCAATCCTCCACAAATATCTTTTCATGCATAAAAATTCATTGGTGTTTGGTTATTTTCAAGCAGACTTGAGGCTTTGAAGACAAAATTCATCGATCAATCCTTATGGTTATAAATCATGAATTTGTTTGGTCATGAAGTCGCAATTTCAAAAGAAGTGCATGTAAATAGTGATAAATAATGAATGTGACAATGATTCATATTATTGATCCATGAAACAGTCTAGATGGAACAACGAAATGTGAAAAGTAACTGAAGGAATGTCTAAGGTCTGGAAATTTATGTAATGATAAAAATGGATGATGGAGATTGCGGTCATAATAAATTTGAATAATGAATCTAATTGAAAGCTGAACGGTGCAAATAAACAATTTAAGTTATCCACAAAAAATATGCAAGAATATCAAATTGACTTCACCACTCAATCTTCAATCAACTATATTTGTTAACAGTATCAAAAAATAATATCTACAAAATTTGCTTTTAAAATGATTTACTATACATCGAGAGCGGCGTTTACTTCTAAGGTACATCACGGACTTCTAGAGATATGGACTGCCCACGGAAGCCAAAATATCCTATCTCCTAAACCGCTCATCTTATTCCAAATCAGCACTTCATACGACCACAAGGTCTGGTTGAATAGATGAACTCAGCCAAGTTACCTATGCTTAGGGAACTCAGGAGTCATGTTCAAAGTTATGTTGTAAACACTACATAAAATTTGAATTTTTGGCCTGCTCTTGGTCAGCTACATAAGCTTTTGACAACATAACTTTGAAACGATCGACTTTGCATGTAAATGATATAAAATTGACCGACCGTTAATTGAAGGGATCTACGTATCTTATTTTATTACTTTGATTCGAAAAGTGGCTCAGAGTGGCTATGACCAAGAGCAGGCCGATTTGACGGGAAGCTCGTTCGCAGTCCATATTTCTAGAAGTCCGGGGGTACGTATATGATGGGCGTTACAAAATTCGGTCTAACCCTAGGTCCAGATGAGAAATCCGTTCACAAGTCACAATCCTTGGCGGCATTTCGTACAAGTGTTCATCGGTCTTTTTGCCTTCGGCACACACGAAATCGCTCTGAAGATTGTTGTTCGCATTCATGAAGGTTTCTAGCGACTCATATGGGTTCGACAACACTGACCTCGCAATTATCAGCATTTTATTGATGGATTTTTTTTGAGGCCGCAAATGGCTTCAGTCCAGGGTTGGGAAGGGTATCATACTTTTCTTGTCCTTGGAACGCCCTAATTGTGATACGAGCTCAATCCGAGCACACTCAAAATATGTCGTTCCAGCAGTGAAGCAAGAAAAAAATCTTCATGGAGGTTAATATTCAGGATGGCTTTTGGACGATTTATATTATATCGGGCTGGTCATGTGTAGGTTCAACAAACCGAATGGGATGGCTTATAAAATAGTACAATTGTCTCTATCTTTAAACCTTCTCGAGAATCCAAGGTTGTTCTAAAGATCAAAAGAATCACAATATCATATCATTTTGACTCCCAAAATTATTGAACATCCCAAATCAAATGGGAAAAATTGACTATTGATTATGGTTAATTGTCTGGCAACAATTTTGTTTGGCCGAGAACTTATCGGGTTTTATTTGGCTAATTTGATTTCATTCTTGCATATGTTTCTAACCTCTTGGTTCGCTGAATCTTTTTAATTTTTATCTAGAATTGTCAAGTAAGGACTAATTTCAAAGAGTGAGGCCATGTTTGAATGCATCAACAATGGTATCTTTTTCATGGCAAAAATTGGTTTAAAATCCGGGCTCTCTCGCTTCCGTTCGTTCAAAGGACCTTGCTGATTAATTTTTTCAAAGGCCGCTAAAATACCAGACCAAATACAATAGTTATCTACGTTCCTTGAGGAGCTCTACAATCAATTCCAAGCTTCATGTAAATCACCTCGATGATGGATCATTGTCCAAACCAATCGAAAATATCAACACTTATGGAATTATTTCCTCATAAAATCTAACCTCAAATCGAAATGAAATATATCAAGTTCTGAACTAATCAATGAAATCTAGGCCGGAAATGGATTGATCGGGTTTGATTCGTCCTTCAAACAAAGGTTTGATTGGGTTCAATTGGGTTCTTAAAATCAAAGCGAGGAGTTGATATGGCAACAACACAAAAATTTGAAGAACGAGAAAATGGATCCATCCAGGAAAAATTTGTCGAGTTCTTCAACCACTTAATATACACATCTGTCAAACAACCTCGGATTGTCTCTGCTCTCGTTTCGTTCTCCTAGCCTCTTATAATATCTGGGATTGCGAGATGCCGACCGAACGGCTTCAAATGTCATGAACTTGTTTTCTTTTCATCAAATCACAAAAAGCTCCAATCTGAACAATTCTCGTGTTATAACGATCGCAAATTCGAAATTACAGCCCTGAGCAATGCTAGAAAACACATCCGTGATGAGATCTTGAAGAGAATCTCTGGCAACTGAGCCAATAAGGCGTTGAAGATTTCGTTAGCGAACGAAAACATGGATCAAGAGCATTCACAAACAAGTTCCATCTAATTGCCAGAATCTTGGAATTGGCTGCTCCATAACTTAGTTCAGTATTTCGAGTACTTTTGAGGATGTCTTTCGGATCGATTGAGAATTTATGCATACGAAATGTAATGCCAAGACGATCGATCACCCTCAAAATGATTGAAGCCCCTCATTAGAGATAATCAAAATTGTCAACACGTGCTTGAGAGTTTGTCGTCCTTTACACTTTTTTTTCAAGATTTTGTTCGCTTGCGTTGAAACTCGGGGTTTACACTAAAACATCGGCTCCCGGATCTTCTGTATGAAACGCAGAAAAAATGAGTGGCATCACTAATATTTGACAGTTTAAGTATGTAATAATTTAGAGTGACTGATGACGAGGAATGTGATTTCAATTAATTGCAAGTGCCATTGACGACATAACTTAGGCTCTAGTTTTTTTTGATCCAAATGAAAATCAATAAAGCGTAACAGCAGCAGCGTGGGTTCCGTGTCATTTTAAGGGAAACGCAATCCGTCCACTTGCTTCCAAATTGTTAATCAGAGACCCTAATATCCCACTTCATACATTCGCCAGTGGTCAAAGGACTTCCCAGAAAAGGCAAAACATGAAGAAGAAAAAAATTGCGATAGTTTCATACTTTGCGAAAATTAAGTCAAGCTTATGTCAATGACTCCTTACAAGCCAATGTTAAAGTATCACCGCTTAGCCTGGCACAAAAATGAAGACCTTTGGTCATAAACAAAGCACGCTGTTCTTCAATTCTTTTGGGATAAGCACAAAAAGACTCTGAAATATTTTACAGAAAAGGTTGAGAAGAATTTCAAGGGCAAGGGAGACAAGTCATTAGTTTGGTTTGTACTGCCAAAGTTGCCTATCCCTATCAAACAAGAGAATAATCTTGATATGTGTATAGAGAGCAGATCCTAGAAGGTTCAAATGTGATCGAAAATGTCTTACCTGCCACAGGAGAGAGTCTAGTAACACTCGCAAACCGCGATTTCCACTGAAAAAACAAAGACAACCTGGATCAGCACCAAAGCAATCCTTGGAACCCTTTAAACACAACTTCTCTTACCTTCTTGCCGTCCCGGAACTTGACAGGACCTTCGATAATTGGAATGAGATCCCCCATACTACCCACATATCAAATTCCAACACCCCAAAACACTTCACTCTGATTTTCCACCCTCAAGCCATTTTTTTCCCCGTCCGGACAGTCTCGACCGTCTCCCAAAAGAGCCCCGTACCACAGTCCTCTACAGTGCTTTCTCCCTCTGCAACCAACCCCTAAAGAGCCCTGAAGGGGTCTGCAGCTCTGAAGGGGAGCTTTCCTTCTCAGGCACCGGTGTGACCAGATAAAATGAGTGAACCAGGAACACTCGTTGTCGTTCTTCTCGGACCAAACTCTAGACTGACACTGAGACGACGTCGACGAGGAGGGGAAACTTGAGAGAGAGAGTGCGTGTAAACGGGACGGGGAATGGGGCTACCCACTCTCATTATTTTTGAGCTCGAGATTCTGATTCTGCCCCAAGGGGAGTGGGGGAGGATTGCTTTTGAGACAAGTTGGAATTATAGGCCTGAAAGTGTGCTTGTTGCTTTGATGCTGCAGCACCAATTCCAACTGGTGACCAGGATTATGTGGATATTATTTTTAGTCTAAATGTGTTCAGAAGCTAGCCCAATGAACTGACCAGTTGATGGAGATAAAGGAATTAAAGTCAAAGCGGAAAAGTGTTAATTAATGGTGGGACAAGTTCGTTGCGTTGAACCATTCCATGAATAAAATTTCCGTGTTTTGTCCAACGACAAATTTTTCCTCATTGACGAAACAAAACTTTTCAATAAAAAAATTGCACATCCGACGCGTCGCTTTACTTTCTAGCACGAGAAATCCCCGAGCATGTCTACTTTTTTTGTTGCAAGATAAGAATGAATTCAAAAATTCAAGAGTTTAAAACTGAATCACTTATATCGTGCGAGACTCAATCGTCAGGCAAAAAGGAGAGGTTGCAGTGAAATGCGAATTGGCACTTCCGTTCAAGTATTTCGTGTATTTTGGCCGAATCTTGGTCTTAGCCAATAAAGAAAGCTAAACTGTGTTTCAAAATGCAGTATGCCTTTAGTTATACGGTTCGCATTTTGAAAGAAAAATGCCCGCCTGATTTGTATGAAAAAACCAAGTCACAGTTGGCTGTTATGAATCGGCTGTCAAGGACAGCTTGGAAAACGGCTGATGAGTAGAGCCTC